>NW_027507764.1:50613213-50638213 GCF_037356315.1 Lithobates pipiens | reverse complement strand
CTGATAAACGAACTTGAAAAATAACAGACTTAAAAAATAACAGACTGGCAGGATCACCAGGCAATCAAACTATATTATGGGGGGGGGGGAACAGACTGCATTGGAGAGGTCTTTTTTTCTTTTGCCCAGGGTTCCACCATAAACATGGGAATTCAGGGGAATAGCTGGTATAGATGTCATTGAGAAAAATTTAACATATGCCGCATACATACGATCGGAATTTTGGTCGGAAAAAAGCTCTGATGATTTTTCCGATGGGATTCTGCTCAAGCTTGGCTTGCATACACGCAGTCACACAAAAGTTCTCTGAACTTTTGACCGCCGAGAACGCGTTCAATGCTTCTGAGCATGCGTCAAATTGTTTCCGAGCGTGCGTAGGAATTTCGCACGTCGGAATTTGTACAGATGATCGGAATTTCCGATCTGAACTTTTTGCAACCGAAAAATTGAGAACCTGCTCTCAATCTTTTACTGGCCAAAATTCCACCAGCAAAAGTCCGATGGAGCATACACACAATCACATTTTCCGACCAAAAGCTCTCATTGGAATTTTGCTGCCAGAATTTCCGATCGTGTGTACGGGGCATAACACTTGTTCTGGCATTGAAAGCCAAGCATTAAGAATGAATTAAGTCCCACCACCCCACCCCCGCACCAGGGCAGAGAACTCCCATATTGTCCATGTATATAGAGAATCCCCATAAAGGAAATATGTAACACCAGATTATTTCCATAACACTCACTCATAAAACTCATATATGTAAAAGACGATCAATGTTGTGTAAAGAGCAAGAATAAAAATGACTGTTTTCTTCTTTCTCCAGGACAAAATGATGAACATCTCAATGTCAGGCAGCCTTACATATGGGTTCCATACATTAGTAAGGCTGACCAGGATAAAACGATGGAGAACAAACAAACCCAAACAACTCCATCAACCAATGAGGACCAGGAGACCGTGCAGGTCACAGCAATGGAGGACAAGAACATACAAGTCACTCCATCCATCAATGAGGACCAGAAGACTGTACAGGCTGTGACTATGGAGGACAAGAACATACAAGTCACTCCATCCATCAGTGAGGACCAGAAGACTGTACAGGCTGTGACTATGGAGGACAAGAACATACAAGTCACTCCATCCACCAGTGAGGACCAGAAGACTGTACAGGCTGTGACTATGGAGGACAAGAACATACAAGTCACTCCATCCATCAGTGAGGACCAGAAGACTGTACAGGCTGTGACTATGGAGGACAAGAACATACAAGTCACTCCATCCATCAGTGAGGACCAGAAGACTGTACAGGCTGTGACTATGGAGGACAAGAACATACAAGTCACTCCATCCATCAGTGAGGACCAGAAGACTGTACAGCCCACACCTATGGTGGACAAGAACATACAAGTCCCATCATCCACCAATGAAGACCAGAACACAGCACAGGCTGTAATTGAGGACAAGAAAACAGAAGTCAGTCCATCCACCAGTAAGGAGAAGAAATCAAAGGAGTTCAGAATCATCAAAGTGAACACATCTCTCTCACTTTCATCACTCCACTCTGACTTATCAAGCAATCATTTTTCATGTTTTGCACTCAGCAGTGGTGTTGAGAGTCTGCAATCTTCATCTATCAGCAGCACAAACCATGAAATAGCTTCACCAGTCCCATCTGGCAGTGCCATTAAGGACCAGCCATGTGTATTCTCCCTCGAAAAGATGACCTGTTATAGAATCCTTGGAGAGGGGTCTTATGGGAAGGTGGTGTTGGCCTCTCATCCTGCCATTGACCAGAAGCTGGCAGTTAAACTTGTGCAAAAGAAAGGAGTACTTAAAGCTAATGATTGCAATGCGATTTTCATAGAACGTGATGCCCTGAAGGCAGCCAGGGAGAGTCCATTTATCACACATCTGTTTGGATCATTCCAGACAGAGGTAAGTCTTTTTCACCTTCCAATTTCTTCACCTCTTTTCTGTATTGTACTCCACTACTAATCCAGACCCCGCAAAAATGTTATGCAAATGGTGACTTTTTTGGGAGCTGTAATTTACATAAGGCTAAGCAACCCCCTTTCCCCTCATATGATGGTCTTCACACCTGTAAAATAGCCCCTTAGGCGCTGAGTGCTGAATTGTGAGAGGCAGAAGGAAGCTTCACTTGTGCCCCACACCAGGTTTTTCCTGAGGGCTCCAGATGTAGTGGGTGTAGAGCAGTATGGGGAAGAGCAGAACTCTAAAGTGCCTCCTACAAGCCTGGAGGATGGTTAGGTAAACTGTACAGAGTAGAAGTTATATTTAACCACTTCAGCCCCAGAAGGATTTACCCCCTTAATGACCAGGCCATTTTTTTCAATACGGCACTGCGTCACTTTAACTGACAATTGCGCGGTCATGCGACATACATAAACAAAATGTATGTCTTTTTTTTTCTCACAAATAGAGCTTTCTTGTGGTGGTATTTGATCACCTCTTTTTATTTTAGCACTATAAACAAAAAAAGATCATCAATTCTGAAAAAAAAAAAATATATTCTTTACTATTTGCTATAATAAATATCCCAAATTTTTTTGGGAAAAAAACAAATTTATTCATCAGTTTAGGCCAATATGTATTCTTCTACATATTTTTGGTTAAAAAAATCGCAATAATCATATATTGATTGGTTTGCGCAAAAGTTATAGCGTCTACAAAATAGGGGATATATTTATGGCATTTTTATTTTTTATTTTTTTTACCAGAAATGGCAGTGATCAGTGATTTTTAGTGGGATCGCGACATTGCACACTTTTTTGGGACCAGTGACATTTATACGGCAATCAGTGCTAAAAATAGCCACTGATTACTGTATAAATGACACTGGCAGGGAAGGGGTTAACACTAGGGGGTGATCAAGGCGTTAAGTGTGTCCTAGGGAGGTGTTTCTAACTGTGGGGGGGAGGGGACTGACTGGGAGTAGAGACAGATCGCTGTTCCTGGACACTAGGAACAGGCGAGCTCTCTCTACTGCCCTGTCAGAACGGGGATGTTTGTTTACATTGTGCAGCGGTCGTGGGTGGCCGGCGGACATCGCGGCCGCTGGCCACGCACATCAGCATTGTGCATGCACCTGCTATTGCTCTTAAAATGGCCTACATACACCTTCAGTGATTTGCTCAGCCGTGCCAATCTGCTGCCATTTAATGGCGGCAACTGGTCTGCAAGCGGTTAAGGAAACCACAATTGAAGAGGCTGTCATCTCTGACTTACTTTTGAAATTGCTATTTGCCTGGTTGCTTATGGTCTCAAAACTCTGAGTCACTAAGAACAAGTCCGCACCTAGCAAGACAGGAGAAATCAGGCCTCCTGATCTACATGGGACGTCAAGGATGGTGAACCAAAGAAAAGCTCTAGCATTGCAATAAGAACAGTCCAGAAATTTGTAGTTTCTCTGTCCTGCTTTTCTAAATTGTGTGTGTGTGTCTCTCTGTCTATTCCTCCACAAAATGAAATCCTGAATGTCTATAATATAATCTTTACCTCTTATGTTCACACAGAATCATCTCATCTTTGCAATGGAATGCCTGAGCAGAGGCGATTTCTTTGACACCTTGGTTGAAGGAGCTCCATTTCCTGAGAACACCATAAGGTAAGATCAATAACCGGGTCACTATGGAGTCGGGGTGACTGACCACTGTGGACAGGCAGTGACGTAGTCAGCCCCTTCACCTGAGCCCAGTCCACCTAAACTCCTATGTACTATAGGGGGAAGTCATTTCATCTTCAGTTTTAATTGGTCTGTGATGATTTGGGATGCTAATTCACATTTATCTATTTCCACAACAGATACTTCATAGCGGAAATGCTCTGCGGTCTGCAGTTTCTGCATTCTAAGGAGATCGTCCACAGAGACATCAAGCCAGAAAATATCCTCTTGGATGACGCCGGCCACATCAAAATCACGGACCTGGGCTTGGCGGCTTTCGGTGTCACGGAGTCCAAGCGGATTGAAGGACGAGCGGGGACAATACTGTACATGGCACCTGAGGTAAGATACATTCTATCCACCCGACCTAATTGTAATGTTTGTCATTATGGAATATAGGGATAAGATAAAGGGTGCTCCCTTTTCAATAAATGAAGAATTTCTCCACTGGTGCCCTGATTGCTTTCAATGGGTTTCCAGGCTGGAACTATATCCCCCAAAAAGGTGGGGATTTCTGAGAGTTGCAGCAATTTTGGAGCTTCTTTGTAGGGGACATTGAGGCCAGGTGTAGATGGCTGGCTCTGTCCGGCCCAATTCCTACTTACAAATGGGATTAAAGCTTTATGAGTTGCCCACTTGCTGTATTCCTTCTCTTTAACATGATGAGTGCTTGTGAACATTGAGCTATTGGGATCAGTATACCTTTATCTAGGGCTATTTAGGTGTATGCAAAACCTTTCTATTTTTATTTTGGTAAGAGCAGGGAAGGGTTTGACCATCTGTCAGCTTTGCAGAGGTGTCTGTGTGTCTCCTTTGGGGCCCCATCTGTTTGTATTGGTGACCATTGTCATTGAGAAAGAATGTAAGGGGAGATCTAAAGTCTAGAGTCTTCCCCAGAACATGAGGTGAGGAGAAACCTTCAATGGGGATTCCTGTTCTGGGGACAATTCTCTAAGCCCTTGTACACACGGTCGGATATTCCGATGGACAATGTCCGATAGGACCGTGTTGTCGGATTATCCGACAGTGTGTGGGCTCCATCGGACTGTTTCCGTCGGAGGATCATACGGACCAATTTTTCCAGCTGGACTATAAAATTTTCCGACAACATGATCCGATCGGACTTTGTCCGATTGTGTGTAGAGAATTCCGATCGGACAAAGTGCCACGCATGCTCAGATCAAATTCCTATACCAAAGCTATTGGCTACTAGCCTTAACGTAGTCCCATCATAAAAAAGAAATGACGTCATCACGTTCTGAACGATCGGATTTTCTGACAACTTTGTCCGACCGTGTGTATGCAATAGTTTCAGACAAAATCCGTCAGATTTGGTTGTCAGAATGTCCGACCGTGTGTACAAGGGCTAAGAGAGAAATTTCCCTAAATTTGGGAGACTTCAACCAATTTCCCTTTGTGTCTCTGGTAGACCCAAAGACCCACCTTAAATATTCGCAAGCTCCACCTTAGTTTGATGTCTTTTGAGCACAATTTTAGGACTCCTCCTTTAGGACCCCTCATAGAGCACATATACCAGCATGTAGTTATCTCTGTCCTCTGTCTGGCCTGACAATGAGCTCATCCTTATTTCTCTTCATTATGTTTTTACAGATCCTTCAACGTTTGCCATACTTTGGCATGGTCGACTATTACGCCCTGGGAATAATAGTATACGTGATGGCGGACGGCGGACATCCATTTCTTAGCGGCGATGAGTCCTCAGAAGAAGTACTGGATATAGTGACCACCGTGGAACCGGATTATCCAGAAGACATAGACACTAACCTGCATGACATCATAGAGAGGGTAAGTATACACAGTCCTTTCCAGGTTACATATATCTTAATAGGATTTTGGAAAACACAATTTCACATTCTTACCCGCACACATTGATGAAGGTTATAGCAATACTTTCAGCAAGCTGACTGCTTAACCACTTCAGCCCTGGACCATTTGGCTGCCCAAAGAGCAGAGCACTTTATGCGATTCTGCACTGCGTCGCTTTAACTGACAATTGCGCGGCCATGTGACGTGGCTCTCAAACAAAATTGACATCCTTTTTTTCCCATAAATAGAGCTTTCTTTTGGTGGTATTTTATCACCTCTGCGTTTTTATTTTATTTTTGCGCTATAAACAAAAAAAGAGCGACAATTTTGAAAAAAAAGCAATATTTTTTACTTTTTGTTATAATAAATATCCCCCAAAAATATATATAAAAACATTTTTTTCCTCAGTTTAGGCTGATATGTATTCTTCTACATATTTTTGGTAAAGAAAAAAAAAATCGAAGTAAGCGTATATTGATTGGTTTGCGCAAAAGTTATAGCATCTACAAAATAGGGATAGTTTTATGGCTCTTTTATTATTCATTTTATTTATTAGTAATGGCGGCGATCTGCGATTTTTATCGGGACTGCGACTACTGTATAAATGTCACTGGTAGTGAAGGGGTTAACCAGTGAAGGGTTTAAGTGTGTCCTATTGCGTGTTCTAACTGAAGGGGGGATGGGACTGTGCAGGGAACATGACAGATCACTGTTCATACTATGTGTCGATCAAACTATGTGAAATGATCTGTCTGGTGAACTAATGAAAAACAGCGCTGGCAAATGTGAAAAAACAGACATGTAAATATAAGTGACAACTCATGCCAATAAACACAATATCTGACAATGATTAAAAATAAGTCCAACGTGAATAAAGTGCATACAGTAAATCCCCCTTCTGAGACCGCACTCACCAGACAGGCAAACTATCCAGCCCAGAAACAATGAATGAACTGATGATATGAACAGTTCCAAATGGAGACTCTGAGTGCACACTGGATCACAAAGGAAATGCCACGTTCCACCGGTAAAAGAGTAAAAATAGTATGGTGAAGCACTGCGAGGCTCAATCAATGTTGCGCGCTAAGCGCTACTTACAGAATGAATAGAGAAAGGCAAACTTTCATACAGAAACTTCTGCAATCGTCGCTCATGCAGCGCACGCTCCACGGAGGCAGGAAATGGCGTCACTGGTTAAGCCATAGGCCAGAAATTACGTTGACGCGTTTCACCCCTCCTCCAGGGCGTCATCAAAGACATCCAAACGATCTGTCTGTTCTCCCCTCAGAGAACCGGAAACTGTGTGTTTACACACAGATCAAAATTAAGGAAAATGAAATATGTAACTGTCAGAATCAATTATTAAAAGAAGAGTTCTGTTGTTCAGATATTGTTCATGTTACTTCAGTGCTTCTTATTATATTTTGTTCCTTTTTTACAGTTTATATGTAAAGACCAAGAGAAGCGGATGAGGCTAGTAAGTGAGATCAGAGAACACCCATTCTTACAGATGGTGGACTGGAAGGAGACAGAGAATGGGAAATCACCACCGCCATTTCCAGCAGGAAATGTAAGTATCCGGATAAGGGAGGAGATTTCTAGGGATTTTTTCCAAACAAATCAGAAACATTAACAAAATATTTTTTTCTGTTTCCAGCTTTCTGAGGAAGATCTGAGTGAAGGAGTGCCAGTGGATGAATTTATTCAATCTGTAGACCGTGGGAAGCGGATAAAGCCAGAGAAGCAGAAGGAATTCTATAGCTTCACCTATGTGAGTGAGCGTCTGAAGCTGCAGCCAGTGGTCTGATCTCCACCACTGGAAAACATCAATGCAGAGCTTCATCACCACCATCAAAGAGGCACTAACATCAATGTAGAGCCTCATCACCACCATCAGAGAGGCAGTAACATCAATGTAAAGCCTCATCACCACCATCAGAGAGGCAGTAACATCAATGCAGAGCCTCATCACCACCATCAGAGAGGCAGTAACATCAATGTAGAGCCTCATCACCACCAATGGAGATGCATCTAAATAGAATGCATTTTCTGACCTATTAAAGAGTAAAGAAAGTAGAGCTTTTTACAGGGAGATGAACAGGTCACCCTAGACTGATGATTCAGGGACTATCCGATCGCCTTAAGGGGTCAGGAAGGAATTTTTTCCCCTTTGGAGCCCATCTGACCGAGGGGGTTTTCGCCTTCCTCTGAATCATCCTAAGGTTTAGGGTTCTGAGAATTCCTCACCTCTGAGGAGTCAGAGGATAATAATGACTAGGGATGAGCTTCGGCGAATAGTGAACAATTTGGGGTGTTTGTGGCAAATTCTAAAAATCGGGAACACCATGTACAAGTCTATGGGAGAAATCTAAAGTGCTAATTTTAAAGGCTAATATGCAAGTTATTGTCCTAAAAAGTGTTTGGGGACCTGGATCCTGCCCCAGGGGACATGGATTAATGCAAAAAAAAGTTTTAAAAACGGCCGTTTTTTCGGGAGCAGTGATTTTAATAATGATTAAAGTGAAACAATAAAAGTTTAATATTCCTTTAAATTTTGTACCCGGGGGGGGGGTCTATAGTATGCCTGTGATGGGGCATATGTTTCACTTTAATCATTATTCAAATCACTGCTCCCGAAAAAACGGCCGTTTTTAAAACTTTTTTTTGCATTGATCCATGTCCCCTGGGGCAGGACCCGGGTCTCCAAACACTTTTTAGGACAGTAACTTGCATATTAGCCTTTAAAATTAGCACTTTAGATTTTGAACGTTCGAGTCCCTTAGACTTTAATAGGTTTCTAAAGTTCACACGAAGTTTAGGTCTGTTCGCAGGTTCTGGTGTGAACCGAACAGGGGGGTGTTCGGTTCATCCTTAACAGTGACGGACCTCCGATGTTCTCCGAAGCTCTACAATAATACAGGGAGATGAACTGGTCACCCTAGACTGATGATTCAGGGACTAGCCGATCGCCTTAGGGGGTCAGGAAGGAATTTTTTCCCCTTTGGAGCCCATCTGACCGAGGGGGTTTTCGCCTTCCTCTGAATCATCCTAAGGTTTAGGGTTCTGAGAAGTCCTCACCTCTGAGGAGTCAGAGAATAACAGTGATAGACCTCCCATGTTCTCCGAAGCTCTACAATAGTTTTATTTGTGTAAAGATTTTTCCTTGTAAAGAATTTAACATTTCAATAAAATAGTTTGTACCTTAATTGTCTTTTGTATGTGAAGGTTTTTTTCCTTTATCTATATTTTAATGCAATGAGGAATGAGGAATCTCTCCCCATATTTCACCATTATATCATGCTAAGGCCATGGGGTGGTGATAGGAAACACTATAAACACCAACAGTGTAGTCTCTGTAAATTAATCATATTATGGCCGCAGATTGCATACTTGTAGGTATAGGCCTACATGTACATAGGCATGGTGTCCGTTCTGGGGTCCTGTGCAATTAACCTTTTCCTTGGCGGCGGCGATGACTTTCCCTTTCCCTGCTCTCCACGGGCATTGGCAGCTTCCGTTTCCTCCTTCCTCTTTGGCAGCCAATCGGGAGTCTTCTCCTTTTCGGGCAATCGTAAAGGGAGTCTGATTGAGGATCAATGTTACAACAGCGAATAAATATTAATTTGCTTTTATATCACCTGGATGGACCTATGGCGCAATGCTCTGTGCTCCGCGTCCACCCTATTTTGAAGCCTATTAGAGCCTCTAATCAGGTGCTTTATAAACACACCCCCGCTGCTGTAATTCATGCACCCGGCATCCTGAAAGGGGCCGAAAAGCAAGAATGCGGGGTGGCAGTGGCCGTGGATAGATTCATGCTGTGCACAAATATATCCCTTATACATATAGAGGGTGGTGTGGAGAGAGGGACGGCACCCGGGCACCCCAAATGGACAGGCCGCCACTGGCCAGGATGACTAGAATTTGCGCACGAAGAAATGTAAAAATGATTGTGCTGAGATTCATACTTGCGCATAGCAATCTATACATATTTTATGGTTATAAGAATGCTTTTGTTTTAACTGTGCCCCTTAAGTCCTCCCACTTTTAATGCAATTTGGTCACACCCAGTGTCCACCACTACACGCACCACATTAATACAGCATACCTCCCAGCTTTTGAGATGGGAATGGGAGGGCATCTATTAGCAAACTTTGTTATGTCCCTTTGACACAGGATCTCTCAATGTGTTGCTAGCAATGCTGCCAGTGTCTGTTCAGCAAGTTACACACAGGCTGGATGCACTTCTTAACCAGGGAAGGGTTTATTACTCACTCAGAAAGCGATGTACATTCTTACATGGAGGATTCATATACAAAAGATCTCCCTCTAAGTATCATGCTGCTGCTTCCAGTCCCACACACACTGTGCATGACTATCTGGTAAGGCCCCTCCCCCAGCATGCATCAGGAGAAAGGTGTTAAGGGTCACAGTGATTCTGCATAAACATTACACCTCCTCTTTTTCTCGAAGAAAAATAAATAAAATCTATATATATATATATATATATATATATATATATATATATATATATATATATATCTCAATCAAGAGAACAAATACACAACACATAAAATACTCAACACATAAAGAACAAGGAAAACAAGATCAGTTCAGCAAGTAGTATCTTCAACTCTGTCCTGTGGCTCCCGCAGCACTTCAGGAGCCATTTTTCTCCATTTCCTGTCCCGTAAGATTTCAGTGCTTTGCCAAAAAGGAGTCTGATGTCTTTGGCGGGCAGACTTACGAAGTGGCACAGCACTGGAAGGGATAGAGTCGGTCAAGGGTTCTGGAGATGTCAGTGGGTGTCAACAGACCTGTCTCTGCGACTCCAGGCACATGTCCAGACTCCTCACGAATATGGTCACCAATCTTTCCAGGGGTTGGTTGTGAACTTGTTGGATCATGCCACACACCATGCCATATGTCACCAGTAGAGCCCTAAGTAGACTCTGGTGGTTGGTTAGAAAGAGGGGTTGGGTTTGTCTCTAGTGGTCGGCAAAAATGCACTTCCTCAATTGCCAAAGGTGTTGTCAAACACAAACACCATTCTCTAGGCAAACAAGGTACATTCTTCTTCCAAGAGGTCCATCAATTATGCCAGGAAGCCAATGAGGCAAACCTCTGTAATTCCGAAACCATACAAGATCACCGGCACGGAATCCAGGATGGCCTGGTGGAGGAGGTGTTGGTGACTGTTTCTGTGGATGGACTAAATCCAGTTTGGTGCGGAGATGCCTGCCAAACATAAGAAAAGCAGGGGACAGCCCAGTAGTAGCATGTTTTATGTTTAGGTACATGGTCAAGAAGTCAAGCAGCTTCTCCTTTGAAATTCTGATCTGGTCCAGAGTGGACAGTAAGTACTTCTTAAACATTTGCACAAACTGTTCTGCCAGCCCATTAGAGGCTGGGTGATAAGGAGCTGTTTTGTAGTGTTAGATGCTCAAGCCATTGAGGAAGGATTGAAACTAATGCAATGTAAATTGAGTTCCATTGTCCGAGACTATGGCTGCTGACAAGCCATACTGAGCAAAGAGCTTTCTTAAGACTAGAATGGTAGCAGCTGAGGTAGTAGAAAGCATTTGAAATACCTTCGACCATTTTGAATGTGCATCTACCACGATCAAATATATTTTACCCTGGATTGGACCAGCAAAATCAAAATGGAGTCTTGACCATGGGTCTGTCGGCCACGGCCAAGGTAGCAGCTTTCCTTTCTTTTGGGGTCGCTGAGCTTGACAGCACCCAGGACATTGAGCCACATAATCTTCAATTGCTTTATCCATTTCTGGCCACCAAACATAGCTCCGGGCTCACTGCTTCACACGCACCAAGCCAGGATGGCCCTCATGCAGTATCCTTAGCATGGTTGGTTGCAAATACTGAGGTATAATCACTCTATTGCCCCACTGTAGGCAACCAGCATTAGTCACAAGCTCACATTTTCGGGTAAAGTACGGACGAACTTCACCTGGGACTTTCTCTGGCTATTCAGCCTGAACATACGAGAATATCTGAGACAGGAAGGGATTTGTGGCTGTATGTCTGGCAATTAGGGAGGTGGACATGCAGGACTGTGGCCTGTGTACTTCCACTATGCATATGTCTCTAGGTGGGTGGTCTCCAATTGGTAATCTGGAAAATGCATCTGTATTGCCATGGGCCTTGTGGGAGCGGTATCTGATAGAATAGGTATAACCTCCCAAGAATAAAGCGTACCCTTGTAAGCGAGATGCGGTTGCTGTATAAATTTCTTTCTCAGGATTCAGTATGGACAACAGAGGTTTGTGGTCAGTGATAAGTGTGAACTCCCGTCCATAGATGTACGTGTGAAATTTTTTTGTGGTCTATACAATGGCCAAAGCTTCCTTGTCTATCTGGGAGTTGTTTTGTTCTGCTGAGGTTAAAGACCTGAAGGCAAAAGAAATGGGGCGCTCCGTGCCATCTGGCATGACATGAGAAAGCACGGCACCCAGTCCATAAGGTGAGGTGTCACAAGCCAAGGTGACGTGTTTCTTTAAATTGTAGTGGACCAAAACCTGAGAGGACAGAATGAGCTCTTTAGAAAGCCCAAAAGATTCTTTACATTTGTCTGTCCATATCCATTTAGCTCTTGTATCCAGTAAGCGATGTAATGGGTAGAGCTGGTGTGCTAGGTTTGGCAAGAAATGGTGGTAGTAATTTAGGAGGCCAAGGTAGGACCTGAGCTGTGTGACATTCTGGGGAGTAGGGGCATGGGTAAGGGCTTTCACCTTTTCTTCAGTAGTGTGTAACCCATGTCTATCTACAGTGTAGGCACAAAATTCCAGTCGACACTTGAAAAATTTGCATTTTGAAAGATTGACACGTAAACCATACCGTTGGAGTCTCTCTAGCACTGCTTCAACATTCTTTCTGTGTTCTTCATCAGTGGGACCAGTAATGAGCATGTCATCTAGTAAACATTGGGTGAAAGGTATGCCTGCCAGGACTTCATCCATGATCCGCTGCCAGATGGCTGGAGCTGGGGCCATGCCAAAAACTGTTGTGATTAAAATGGTATTACTATATACCTGACAAAGACCAGCTAGGTATAATTACGGCAATTACCACATTTACAGAAACCCCCTCAGCACTGCAGCACTGAGGAGACAGCTTCGTTCTGAACACAAGAAGAAATTAGTCAAAGTTGATGTTCAAAGCTTATCTGGTTTAATTCTGGGCGGGTATATAACTTATATACGTTATTATCAGCCAATCATTGCATAGAACATGGGTGTGGTTAATACAGAGGTGTACATTACATATCATTACATATCATTAATTTTGCCATCTGCTTTCATGACTCATAGTCATGAGTCCTGTGGCCCAGACATATTGAGACACAATTTCTTTATTTAGACACTACAGAATAAAACTGCTTATGCAAGCTATATTTTCTTATATGTATGCTTTATAGGAAACTGCTACAGTCTGTAAATACAGAGTTTAAACTAACAGATTAACCCAAGTTAATCTTATATGAACTTATAAAGATGGAGTCACTCGGTTCAGCCATATTACAACATGCTGTTATATTGGAATAATCCTTTATGGGTGTTAATGGTCAACAGATGGCGTGAATCTGGGTGTACTTGCAGTTGCAGGTAAGCTTGCTATAAGACTATTTTTGTAAACATTTGCCCCCCAAGCCAGTGAGCCAAATAGATCTTCATGTCAAGGCAACGGGTATTAATCTACAAGTAGTTGGTTATTCAGGGCAACCCTGAAATCCCCACACATTCTAATGTCTCCATTCTTTTTCTTGACCGGCACAATTGGCGATGCCCATTCACTTCTATCAACTTGAGTTATGATTTTTTCAGCCAATAGATGGTCCAGCTCTGCTTCCACTTTCTTCTGCAGGGTAAAGGGCACTGATCTTGCCTTACAAATACGAGGTGTAGCACCAGGCTTTAAGATAAGGTGGGCCATTTTTCCTTTTACAGAGCCCAAAGAGTCCTCAAAAACCTCCTTAAAGCGTGATTTCAGGGATTCCACCCAATGGTCTACCTCAGAAAGCAATGTACATTGGGCAATGGCAAGAGGGGGCATGCCCAGGGCTTTAATCCTGTCCCTACCATACAGCGGAAGACCTCCTTTACTTACAACATAAAGGCGTAAAGGTTTACTGAACTTGCCTAATGTCACAATGGGTTTCACATAACCTAAGGGCTGTAGTAGTTCCTTGCTGTAGGTTTGTAGTGTGAGATTTGTAGGTTGGAGTGGTAGGGACAGACCCGATGCCTTTAAATCAGTCCATGAAATGACGGACGCAGCCACCCCTGTATCAATATCCATGGAGAGAGGACAGTCATGGAGTGTGACATCCACTATTATTGCAGTAGTGTTCCCAGCTACCCCAAACAGTCCAACATGCTGGACACAGGTCTCCTCATCAGAGCTGGAACTGTTCTTGTCAGTATTCACATGAAATGTCTGTTTACGTCTACCTTTTGTGGTAGTGTTCGGGGAGTGGCAAACACATCCTAATATGACCAGTCTTTCCACAAAGAAAACAAATGACATCCTTGAACTTGCAAGCAGGTGCACTGTGAGAAGTGTTACCACAATGATAGCAAGTTGGTATCCTAGAGACAGAAGATTTAGAGTGGCGAGATTTAGGTTGATTTGGCGATGGCCGTGGTGGTTGTCGGGTGATAGCAGTGTGGAATATTTCCTCTCCCTGGCTTGCAGGAGGTTCAGGTAGTGCCTTCAGTAGGGTGGCATCCCGTGTAGCCAACTCCATGACCGTAGCAAGGTCTGTGGCTTTTATCAGAATCAAGGAAGAAAGGGTGAGATTGCACTATGGAATAGTATTGAAGTAATGCTGGAATAATATTGGGTAAGAGCTGCCTCTACTTGATATGCCCCCCCCCAGTCGGATAGGGCCTAATGAAGTGTGAAAAGAAAATTGGGTAGAATTGGCGCTATACCTTTAAATCAACTATATATTTCAACTCACAAAACCATATAATCATTAGTTCTGTGAAATTGCTACTTTGTGATGTGCTTAAAAAAATATTAAGATATTAATATACATGCCCTTTAGCAGGGGCCCCGTGCTGCTATAAATTTCAAGTGCACCTTGTTTACTTGTGAGAAAAAAAAAATATATGTGAAAATTCCTTAGTGTTACAAATCATTAATCAACATTTAAACATTGATTTCAATGGACAGGCGCGCTTTAGTAGTGGTGAATACACCACTCCTAAACCACTGAAAAAATGCTACTTGCAGGACTTTTTTTTCCATCTTGCAAGAGCACCGCTCCAGTGTGAAAGCACGCGGGCTCTCACACTAGAGAGACAGGAGAAGAGCTTTACAGTACTCAGCGCCTCAGTGTGAAAGCAGCCTAAATATGGAGGAGTTACTGTAATTTAAATAAACCCAATGAGAAAATATCTATAGAATAAATCACTGGTGGCAGTGTGATAGTGGCCCCAAAGGGACGTGATTGGTCGTCACGATCCTAGAAAGCAACCATTACCAATGGTGGGCGGAGCCTGTTGTTGCAGAGTGTAAACCCCGGACATCCCACCCGCTGGGAGAAATACAGATTTTCTTTACAAACTGTTTGGTGTCAGAACAATGGGCACAGTGATTGGTGAGAAAGAGGCGGCTCCTCCTACAGGAAGTACACATCTCTCCTTCTAGGAGTAAACACGATTACCATCAGGGCCGTCTTTACCGCAGGGCAAATGGGGCAGCTGCCCAGGGCCCTTTCACTGTTTGGGGCCCAAAGCAGAGCTTTCCCTTAAGCCCATGCACTGGCCCTGCCCCTTGCTATGCTGCCTGCAAGCAAGTATGTGTACGTGATCGGACGCGGAGGCCTCGGTAGGAGGAGACAGACCACGGAGTGGAGTGCGGTCAAGTGAAACTAGCAGTAGCAGCAGTGTGGAGGAATTGATCGGATTCAGAGCTGAGCTGACTAGAAGGACAAGGTAGGTCTTCTTTCTCCTCCCATAGCTCCCGCACCCCATGTGTAGAACTGGAACAGTAGAAAGTTTTAAAATTTAATGGGCACACTGGCAGTATTTTATGGGCACACTGGCAGCATTTAAAGGGCACACTGGCAGCATATGATGGGCACACTGGCCGCGTTTGATAGCCCAGTGGCAGCGTTTTATGGGCACAGTGGCAGTGTTTAATGGGCACAGTGACAGCATTTAAGTGGCAGTGTTTGGTATAGTGGCTGCAATTGATGGCACAGTGGTAACGCTTAATGGGCACAGTAGCAGCGTTTCACACAGTGACAGCATTTGATGGCACAGTGGCAGTGTTTAAAGGCAGAGTGGCAGCATTTGATGGGCACAGTGGTAGTGTTTGACGGCACAGTGGCAGCGTTTGACGGCACAGTGGCAGCATTTGATGTGCACAGCAGTTGCAATCGATGATTTTTTTTTCAAAAAATGTATGTGCCCCCCCCCCAAAAAAAAATTTGAGCACCAGCCGCCACTGAGGCTCAGTGAGGCTGTGGCTGTATTTTTTATTACAGCACAGCATTACAGCACACAGATAGCATTAGTGTGTTTAACTGCTTGATGGGCTTATTTTGGGCCTGGCTGGTTCACATGTATGTGTTTCGGTGGCCCACATTTGCGCAGGCACAACAGCCTATTCATTTGAATGGGCTGACATGTCTGTATTTCCTGCGCAAAAAAAATGTGCGTGCATCATGTAATAGGCTGTAATAAGCTGTAATACGCACACCTTTGCCCATCAAGCAGTGAAATACAGCACTGTCTGTCCATTCTGATTTTGCACCATGTGACTTACCTGCAGTTCTTGCGCCGGCAAACTTGCTGCGTTTTTAGATGTTTAGGCCACACTTTTAACAAAACAGTGCGTTTGTGTGCACTAGAACTGCAGGAAAGTCTCATGGTGCAAAAGCTGAATGGATTTCAATGCCACTGCAATTTTAAAAATCCTGCATGCAAAACAAGCATGAAAACAAAGGCATGGCTGCCCATTCAAATGTGGGCCACCAAAACACCTACATGTGAATTTGTGATGTGACAATGTCTGCAGTGTAATTGGGGTGCTGTGATGTGTAAAGGGGAACTATAATGTGACAATGTCTGCAATGTAATGTGGCGCTGTGATGTGAAGAGGCTGCAATGTAATGGAGTGCTGTGACATGAGAGGGAACTGAGGACACTGTGGGACTGCTGTGAAGGGGGTCTGCAAAGTTTTTATTTTTTAGATAATTCTATGTGTGGGTCTGTTTTTTGAGATGTTGGGGTGAAGAGCAAAACTGCATTGGAGGGGGGGCAAAAAAAAGTTTGCCCAGGCCCCAAACCATATTAAAGACGGCCCTGGTTACCATAGTAACAGACAATCAGAACACTCCTGAAACAGCACCGGACATTTTCTTGTAGACATATGTGTTTGGTATCAGTGTGATAGTGGCCCCTAAGGGACTTGATTGGTTGTCACGGTCCTAGAAAGCAACCATTAACAATAACAGTGTTGGTGGGACATCCCACCCGGTGGGAGAAATCCGGATTTTCTTTACAAACTGTCCGGTGTCAGTACAATGGGCACAGTGAAAGGAGAGAAAGTGGCGGGCCCTGCTACAGGAAGTACCCATCTCTCCTTCAAGGAGTAAACAAGGTTACCATAGCAACAGACATTTAGCATGTTCCTGAAACAGAACCGCCCATTTTCTTGAAGCCATATGTGTTTATCTTGAGGCAGCCATTTTCTTGTAGACATATGTGTTTATCGTGAGGCAGCCATTTTCTTGTAGCCATATGTGTTTATCTTGAGGTGGCTATTTTCTTGTAGCTGCTCTGTGTTTTTGTTTTTCTCTTCCATGAATTGTCCCCTGGTAATCCACAGTGTGACAGCTGTACATACATCATTAATACATACACCCCCCCCCCCCCCCCACTCGTTCCTTCCTGTGCTCTCAGGCACCAGACACATGGGGGAGTGGGGGGGATAATAAAATGTGTCCAACACAAGTTCTATCCAATCTGGTGCAACTGCCCATAGCAACCAATCAGCTTCTATCTCTCTTTGATTGACACAGCTAAGAAAATGAAAATATAAAAACTGATTGGCTGAGACATATTTTGTCTCAGACACTTTTCATTTGCCCCCTCTCCCCCATTGTATATACTGGGAAGTCTCTCTTCTATTGTCTCCATCATCACACATGTCATATGTCTGTGACACAATGTGAGTATAGCCTGAGATTCACAGAAATTCAAGTTGAATAAATGTACCCTCATAAAAAATTCATAATATAGAGAAATTGTCTGGTATGTAGGTGCCAGAGCAGTTGCTCATACTGACCCTTACGAAATTACACCCAACACGATTGTAAGTTGGACTATCCTGGTACTTGATAATCAAAGAAAAGAAATGATAATTAAAAATATATACAGTTTAATAAGGACAAAAGACAGTTACACCGACAACAGTACATTAAAACAATACATAGTGTACACCACAGTTGATGAACTACTGGCAGGTTCCCCCCGAAGAGTTTCAAATGAAAAGGAGTGTACACAATTCCCTCAACTAGTTTCGCTGAAAGACCGCTTCATCAGGAGGATGATCTATAAGACAGATAATACATTTGAATAAAACATATTGACTGAGATTGTTATTGTCTGTAGATCAATATTCTCCTCCTTGGTGATAGGAATAAAGTTAAAAATAAAAAAGTGTGAAGAAAAACATTGTATGAAATAAAATAAATGTAATAAATTGTTTAATGAGTAACTCCACTTTTGTTAAGAAAAAAACATTCCCCTCTGGGTGATCTATGAACATTGGTGGGATTTTAACAAACTTTGTTGCAGATTCCTATCTTTTGATATTCTGAAGAAATCCCTGTGTGTTCCTCCGTACCTCTTGTGCATCATAATTATCAATCAGTTGCTGCAGGTGTAAAGCTCTAATGAGGAAAGTGGCAGGGTCTGCATCCTTTTCAGACATGATTTCCTATTGGGAGTATCTCACCAGAAATTACATTTTTTTTGCAGGGGATGCCTGAAATCTGACTTGTATCTTAGACAGACTTCTGGGAAAATCAGTCAACCAATCACACAAGCAGGAAATTATGTTTGGGGGGGGGAGGGGGTGTTCTGTGTACATTCTGTGTACAGAACACCTCCAGGTAGCCATAATGCATTTTCAGAAAATTACAGAGCTGCAGATTGAAAAGGAAAGGTCATTTTTAATAACATTCAATTACAATATGACTTGTGTCGCAATTGTATACGCTATATTATTTTTTCTTTATTTGCTATTTTTTTTTCCCCATGAAAGTGGAGTTACCCTTTAAAGCACTTCCCTGAACACACCCACAAATAAAAAGTGCAGTATAGGGCGATCATGTGTACATCATCTGCACCCTACATGTGAGCTATCACCCCCACCATCATGGTAATATCCAAACTTCTGGGGCCATAATTAACTGACATGTGCATGTAGTTTCGTTCTAAATATTTTTTCAACAAAATTCGACGAAATTTGTTAATTTGGAAAAATTCAAATTAATGTAAATCCATTTATCAAACTTTTCCAAAATGTAAAATTATTATTATTATTTATTATTGTTAATTTGCTATGTTCCATTCGTTTAGATGCAGTATTCATTATTTTGGATAATTTGTAACTTTGGATAAATTCAAATTTATTATGTTCACTAAGACCCCTTTCACATTGTGCCGCCTTGGGCGTCATCGGCAAAGCGACGATATTTTTAGCGCCATTTTACCGTTGTTTTAGTGGCGCTATTGGGCCGCTAGCGGGGTGGTTTTAAAAGGGGTTAAATCTGCCCGCAAAATGCTGCCACAGCGCCGTTTTGCTGGCGATATGACAGCGCTGCCCCATTGATTTCAATGGGAAGGAGCGGTGGAGGAGCAGTGAGTTCACCGCACCTTCACCACTCCAAAGAAGCTGCTGGCAGGACTTTTTCTGACGCCCTGTCAGCACAACCCTCCAGTGTGAAACCCCTCGCGCTTTCACACTGGAGTGAATGGAGCAGTTGTTTTAGGGCAGTTTGCAGGCGCTATTTTTAAAGCGATAGCGCCTGCAAAATGCCCTCAGTGTGAAAGGGGTCTAACAGCCAAATTTAAAAGGAAATTCCAATACCTATAATTTAATAGTTAGTTATTATTAGTTAGTTAGTTAGTTAGTTAGCTAGTTATTATTTCAGATTTTTAAATTTTCTAATTCTCAGATTATTAGTTAGTTAGTTAGGTAGTTATTATTTCGGAGTTTCGAATTTTCAAATTTTCAAATTTTGGTATCTTTGAATTTTCAGATTTTCGTTGTTTCAAATTTTCATTCTTATTTTGGATTTTCCAAATGTTCGGATTTTCAAGTTTTCGGATATTCAAATTCAGGATTTTTACAAATTATCAAAATAACAAATACTGCATCTAAACAAATAAAAAAGTAACAAATTCTAATTTTTCCTAAGTTTTTTATTTGAAATAACAAATTTTGTTTATAACCAATGACCTGAAAAAAGAAATGAAAACGAACACATTTTTAGGCAGTGCGCATGTCTAATAATTCACAGCTAACTCTAAGCCCTTGTACACACGGTCGGACATTCCGACAACCAAATCCGTGAGATTTTGTCTGACAGATTTTGTCCGAAACTGGTGTTGCATACACACGGTCGGACAAAGTTGTCAGAAAATCCGATCTTTCGTAACGTGATGATGTTATTTCGTTATGACGGGACTACATTAAGGCTAGTAGCCAATAGCTTTGGTCTAGGAATTTGACCTGAGCATGCGTGGCACTTTGTCCGATCGGAATTCTTTACATTTCGGATCATGTTGTCGGAAAATTTTATAGCCCAGCTCTAAAACTTTGTTGGTCAGATATTCCGACGGAAACAGTCCAATGTAGCCCACACACAGTCGGATTATCCGACAAGATGGTCCGATCTGACATTTTCTGTTGGAATGTCCGACTGTGTGTACAAAGGCTAAGGCTCTATTCACATCTGCGTGTCTCTGGGAAGTGAAAAATGTGCATTGCACTTGCAGCGCCATTAATTGTTAAAGGTACAAAAAAAAACTGCCAAGAAAGGACACATTTTGTTATGCAACAAAAAATCACAAGAAATGCTGCAAATCACACAAGTCAGGACGTGGAAAAATGGTCCAGGAGATACTTTGCCACGTTTGTCTAGCAGAAAACAATTTTTTTTTTACAATATTGTCTTTGTTTGCATTAAAATTCATTTTGGCATATTTGCTTTTCTAAAAACACACGTTTCATAAATACATTTCCAAATATCGTGTGACATAAAAAATTACAACTGTGGCCATTTTATTCTCCAGTAACTCTGCTTTCAGAAAATATATACTTTTTGGGGGGGTTTAATTTCTACAGATTTTTAACATGAGTGCAAAAAAAGCATTTAAAAAAAATGGCCTCCGCTGAGCCAGGTCTGAACCCTGTGGAGTATACATCCCTCAGGGACTCTGGCTGCAACCATGCAGCCAAATTTCTCATCGGGGAGCGGTGGCCGTCGATCTCAGAACTCACGGACCTGTTGGGAAGGTACCAACTCCCCTTCTGGAAAGCAATACAATTGCACGATTTTCTTCACTCCCTCCCGTGACCCCAGGATTTTTCGAGGCAATTGTCCCCATTTGAAACATTGTGCTCGGGTACTGACCCACTGGCTCACGTTCTCTCTCAAACATATGCATTGTTAATCATGCCAAAGGACTCGCCACATTTACCCTGTCTAGCAAAATGGGAAAGAGGCCTTGCCCATACGTTTTCGATATCACAAACAGCGTATTATCACCCTGGCCCTTGAATCCTCTACCTGTACCAAAATTCAGGAAACCAACTTCAAGGTCCTTACCCGTTGGTGTCTGACGCCTTCCCTGCTACACAGGTGCTTCCCCTCGTCCTCGGACCAGTGCTGGCGCTGTGCTGAGGATGAGGGCACCCTGCTCCACATTTTCTGGTCCTGTCCTAGATTGCGGATGTTTTGGGAAGAGGTCCGTCGCATTACCCAGAAGTTTACGGACTACGCTGTCCCAGATAATGCCGCTTTTTTCTTACTACATCACTCTATGATCCCCATCAAAAAATATAGAAGATCACTTGTTTGCCACCTTCTCAATCCTGCTAAGGCATGCATTCCCCTTCATTGGAAACAACACTCTCCCCCAGTGGCGGAATTATAGGGGTTGCAAAGATCGCCATGGCGACCGGGCCCCTTGCTGCAGGGGGCCCTTGAGGGCCCCCTGTACTCTTCGATAGGGGGGAGGCTGAGAGGAGATCCCCAATCATCAGCCGAACTTTAATGGGCACTATGCAGGGAGCTCCTCACATTAGCCTAAGTGAAAGCACAGTGCTGTGCTCTTTGTCTCCCCCTACAGTGCAGGACTATCTACTGTATTTGTGTTTATGTGTGTGTGTGTGTATTTGTTTGTGAGTGTGAGCATGTGTGTGAGTATGTGAGCATGCATGGATCTGTGTGTGTATGTGTGAGCATGCTTGTATGTGTGTGTGAGCATGCTTGTGTATACTGTATGTGTGTGTGCGCATGCTTGTGTGTGTGCGTGTGTGTTCATAAATGTATGTGTATGTATCCATGTGAGTGTGCATGTATGCAAATGTATGTATGTGCATGTGTTTATCAGTGGCGCAGCATCCAAAGGGTGCACAGGTGCTGCCCCCCTCTCTCCAGCCACCCCCTCTATGACCAATGGATAGATTCATGCATAGCATAGCATGAATCTATCCATGACCACCGCTGCCACCCCCATATTTAGGTGTCTTGTCCCTTTTGGGGTGCCGGGTGCCTGAATTACAGCGGTGGGGGGTGTTTTTGAAGCACCTGATTAGAGCCATAGGTGTGTGTGTGTGTATGTATATATATATATATATATATATATATATATATATATATATATAGTATATGTGTGTTTACATGAATGTATACACATTTTATGCATACATACGGCAGGGAAGGGGTTAAACTTTACCAACTGACCGTTATTTTTTTCAGTTACAGAGCTAAAAATAGAACACCTCATACAGCCGTTGAAGCTGTGTGAATGCAGGCTGGAGACAGGAATAAATGATTTTATTATGAAAACGATACATAAAAACATGGAGATAGCAGATGAATTTTAAATAAAGATGTCCCATATTTATTTTATAGGTAAAATAATTAATAAATAAACCCCACTGGTGTTGTTTACCATATATAGTGGTGTATAGTGGTGTGGCTGCAGCAGCAAGGTCATGTGACCTCATTTGCATAACCAGTGTTGTCATGGCGATGACCGTTTGCTCATATATATATAGGATTGCTCAGCACCTGCAGCTCACTTGCTTAGTTGACTTTGTCCAGGCAGGAAGCGTTATCTCTCTCTCTCTGCAGTGTTGCGAGTTCTATTAGAACAATGACACGATTTCAGAGAAAGTACGGTTACAAGGCGAAGAATCTTCTGAACACCAACCAAGAAGATTCAGTTTTATTGCTTAATGTGCGCCCATTACCAGAGGAGCACCGGGCAAATCCACCGCCCCAAACTACCGCCCCTAAAAGGGGTGGAGCCGGGGCAATCGGGCAGAGGGTCAGGGCTGCCATAGGTAGAATCTGGCCCTTCCGAAGCCCCAAAGTCACAAAAGATGACATAGATAGTAAGTAGTATTTTAATGAATTATAATGCAAGGTCACATGATGGATGTTATATATATATGTATATATATATATAATCCGATAAATAGGGTGAGGTGCACTTCAGTAATCAGCCACAGTGCAAAGCAATCAAGCCTTCCCATAGGATATATATAGAAAAAACAATGACGGACTGATGCACTTAAAATTTAATAAAAATTCAGCATACGTAACGTGCCCTTTATATGATAAATTATGCAATCTGCAACTTTGTGGAATTTTTAATACATTTTAAGTGCAGCAATCCCTTTGTATATATATATATATATATATAATGTTTATATATATATATATATATATATATATATATATATATATATATATATATATATATATGTACACACAGTATATACTGTATATATATATATATATATATATATATATATATACAGTGGTGTGAAAAAGTGTTTGCCCCCTTCCTCATTTCCTGTTCCTTTGCATGTTTGTCACACTTAAGTGTTTCGGAACATCAAACCAAATTAAACAATAGTCAAGGACAACACAAGTAAACACAAAATGCAATTTGTAAATGAAGGTGTTTATTATTAAAGGTGAAAAAAAAATCCAAACCATCATGGCCCTGTGTGAAAAAGTGATTGCCCCCTAAACCTAATAACTGGTTGGGCCACCCTTAGCAGCAACAACTGCAACCAAGCGTTTGCGATAACGTGCAATGAGGCTTTTACAGCTTCCTGGAGGAATTTTGGCCCACTCATCTTTGCAGAATTGTCCTAATTCAGTTACATTAGAGGGTTTTCGAGCATGAACGGCCTTTTTACGGTCATACCACAACATCTCAATAGGATTCAGGTCAGGACTTTGGCTAGGCCACTCCAAAGTCTTCATTTTGTTTTTCTTCAGCCATTCGGTGGTGGACTTGCTGGTGTGTTTAGGATCATTGTCCTGCTGCAGAACCCAAGTTCGTTTCAGCTTGAGTACACGAACAGATGGTCGGACATTCTCCTTCAGGATCTCTTGGTAGACAGCAGAATTCATAGTTCCTTTTATCACGGCAAGTCTTCCAGGTCCTGAAGCAGCAAAACAGCCCCAGACCATCACACTACCACCACCATATTTTACTGTTGGTATAATGTTCTTTTTATGAAATGCAGTGTTCCTTCTACGCCAGATATACTTGGACACACACCTTCCAAAGAGTTCCACTTTTGTCTCATCGCTCCACAGAATGTTGTCCCAAAAGTCTTGGGGATCATCAAGATGTGTTGTGGAGAAATTGAGACGAGCTTTGATGTTCTTTTTGCTCAGCAGTGGTTTTCTCCTTGGAACTCTGCCATGCAGGCCATTTTTGCCCAGTCTTTTCCTGATGGTGGAGGCATGAACGCTGACCTTAACTGAGGCAAGTGAGGCCTGCAGTTCCTTGGACGTTGTTGTGGGGTCTTTTGTGACCTCTTGGATGAGTCGTCGCTGCGCTCTTGGGGTAATTTTGGGCGGCCGGCCACTCCTGGGAAGGTTCACCACTGTTCCATGTCTTCGCCATTTGTGGATAATGGCTCTCACTGTGGTTCGCTGGATTCCCAAAGCTTTGGAAATGGCTTTATAACCCTTTCCAGACTGATAGATCTCAATTACTTTCTTTCTCAATTGTTCCTGAATTTCTTTGGGTCTCGGCATGATGTGTAGCTTTTAAGGATCTTCTGGTGGACCTTACTTTGTCAAGCAGCTCCTATTTAAGTGATGCCTTGATTGTGAACAGGTGTGGCAATAATCAGGCCTGGGTGTGGCTAGAGAAATTGAACTCAGGTGTGGACAACCACAGTTATAG
>NW_027507764.1:50583213-50610713 GCF_037356315.1 Lithobates pipiens | reverse complement strand
GTGGCTGCAACAGCAAGGTCATGTGACCTAATTTGCATAACCAGTGTTGTCATGGCGATGACCGTTTGCTCATATATATAGGATTGCTCAGCACCTGCAGCTCACTTGCTTAGTTGACTTTGTCCAGGCAGGAAGCGTTATCTCTCTCTCTGCAGTGTTGCGAGTTCTATTAGAACAATGACACGATTTCAGAGAAAGTACGGTTACAAGGCGAAGAATCTTCTGAACACCAACCAAGAAGATTCAGTTTTATTGCTTAATGTGCGCCCATTACCAGAGGAGCACCGGGCAAATCCACCGCCCCAAACTACCGCCCCTAAAAGGGGTGGAGCCGGGGCAATCGGGCAGAGGGTCAGGGCTGCCATAGGTAGAATCTGGCCCTTCCGACGCCCCAAAGTCACAAAAGATGATATAGATAGTAAGTAGTATTTTAATGAATTATAATGCAAGGTCACATGATGGATGTTATATATATGTATGTATATATATAATCCGATAAATAGGGTGAGGTGCACTTCAGTAATCAGCCACAGTGCAAAGCAATCAAGCCTTCCCATAGGATATATATAGAAAAAACAATGACGGACTGATGCACTTAAAATTTAATAAAAATTCAGCATACATAACGTGCCCTTTATATGATAAATTATGCAATCTGCAACTTTGTGGAATTTTTAATACATACTGTATATATATATATATATATATATATATATATATATATATATCAGTATTTATCAGTACGTATTATTTATAATAATTACATTTATTGATACATAAATATCAATATTATTATTATTATTATTAATATTAATAATAATAATAATAATAATAATAATAATAATAATAATACTAATAACAATAATAATACTGTCATACATACATATATATATATATATATATATATATATATATATATATATATATATATATATATATATATATATATATATATATATATATATATATATACATCTATATATATATATATATATATATATATATATATATATATATATATATATATATATATATATATATATATATATATATATATATATATATATATATACAATTTAAAATACTGCTTATTATTTATAATAATTACATTTATTAATAAATAAATAATCAATAGTATGATTAATAATAATAATAATAATAACAATAATAATACGGATATATATCCATATACACATTTCAAGTGCAGCAACCCCTTTGTGTATATATACTGTGTGTGTGTGTGTATATATATATATATATTTATTAAAAGAAATTATATATATATATATATATATATATATATGTGTGTGTGTGTGTGTGTGTACACACAGTATATACTGTGTATATATCAGTGCTTATTATTCATAATAATTACATTTATTGATAAACAAATAATTATTATTATTATTAGTAATTAGTATCATTAGTAATAATAATAATAAAAATACTGTCATATGTACATATACACATTTTAAGTACAGCAATTACTTTGTCTCCTTGTGTATATATGCTGTATACTGTGTGTGTGTGTGTGTGTCTATATATATTAGGGCTGTGGAAATTAACAATTAATTCCTTGATTAATCGGTAATTTCGTTTTGATCGATCAAAATTCTTTTGATCGGTACTCACCTCTCCGTCGGCTTCTGGGTCTTCAGGGAGTTCCATTGGAGATCCGGTGACGTCACAGACATCGATGCCACCAGACTCCTCCCCCCTTCCCCAAGTGCCTCCGTCTGCTAACGAAGGGAAGGGGGGAGGAGTCCGGCGACATTGATGTCCATGACGTCACCAGACAGTTTGGACAGTGATGGTAAATACAGATGTGTTTTACTGGGATCATTCAGTGAGCTAAGTGTAGGCAAATTTTTTGATAACCTCCGTTTTTAACATTGTTGTCCTTAGAGGCTAATAAGCTGTGATATTTTTTGCTGTGTGTTTCGGCTTCTGCTGTTGCCATGATGGCGGCACTTGCTTTTGATTGACATGTGACATCCTAGCCATGCCCCGCTATGTCTGGCTTCTGCCATTGCCATAACAACGGTGCTATTTAAATAGACTATAGAGTGATGCCTACTTGCTTACTATAAAGTGACTGACAGTCAATATACTAGATACGTTTTATAAGTTAAACTAACTTTCTACGTTTTTCTTAAAGTTTAATAAAAAAAAAAAAGGACTTACGTCAGTGCTACAGCTTAAATTTAAAATGAATGTATTTGTGTGAACTGTGACGTTAAGTCATGGATTGTAGAAACTAACTAGTGTCGGATGATTGTATTAAGTGTATACCACATTTATCACTGACTAATGCAGAGTTGCAATGCAAGGAGATCAGCTAAAAGTAG
The DNA here is from genome assembly GCF_037356315.1 of Lithobates pipiens. NCBI lineage: Eukaryota > Metazoa > Chordata > Amphibia > Anura > Ranidae > Lithobates > Lithobates pipiens. Next base: position 50,608,365 of record NW_027507764.1, on the reverse strand, counting down.
TTGGATCTGTATGTGTGTTATAATTAATCAAAATTAGTCGCATTAATTGATTTTTAAAAAATTGATTAATCGAACACGAAATTTTTAATCAATAACAGCCCTAATATAATTTTTAAAATGATATATATACACATATATATATATATTTATATATATATATATATATATATATATATATATATATATATATATATATATATATATATATATATATATATAGATATATTTATATAGATCTATATATATATATATATATATATATATGCAGTGGTGTGAAAAAGTGTTTGCCCCCTTCCTCATTTCCTGTTCCTTTGCATGTTTGTCACACTTAAGTGTTTCGGAACATCAAACCAATTTAAACAATAGTCAAGGACAACACAAGTAAACACAAAATGCAATTTGTAAATTAAGGTGTTTATTATTAAAGGTGAAAAAAAATCCAAACCATCATGGCCCTGTGTGAAAAAGTGATTGCCCCCCTTGTTAAAACATACTATAACTGTGGTTGTCCACACCTGAGTTCAATTTCTCTAGCCACACCCAGGCCTGATTATTGCCACACCTGTTCACATATATATCAGTATATACATATCATATATATATACATAGATAGCTCAGCACATTTGGCGCCATGTCTCACTGTATACTGTTTGTTTAAGAAGATCCATTTTAATGGATGTTGGCTTTAGAACAGCTGCTCCCGTGCATTTACGTGGTGATCCTGCCACCTCCTGTATGTGTTTTTTTTTTATTTTTTTTTTTATTTTTTTTTTTATTTTTTAATCCCAAATGGGATTTTATGTTGAAATTCTGTGTCTCAACTATATTCAAAGCATTTGGCTCATAGTGATGGCATGATCCTATTGACCTCAATGGGCAAATTTGTGTTGAACATACTCGACCAAGGCTGTGGGATCTGTACCACCCCTTCCGGCTGCCATGGTGGGATTTAGTTTGGCTTCCAGAGGTAGTGAAACACAGATCAACCTTTTTTTTAACCACCTGTGTGAAAGGGCCTCGTCAGTTTTAAGCGGTTTGTCTTTCCCCTCTAACTGCCACTTTTGCTGGACAGCTTGGTCTGATAAACGAACTTGAAAAATAACAGACTTAAAAAATAACAGACTGGCAGGATCACCAGGCAATCAAACTATTTTATGGGGGGGAACAGACTGCATTGGAGAGGTCTTTTTTTCTTTTGCCCAGGGTTCCACCATAAACATGGGAATTCAGGGGAATAGCTGGTATAGATGTCATTGAGAAAAATTTAACATATGCCGCATACATACGATCGGAATTTTGGTCGGAAAAAAGCTCTGATGATTTTTCCGATGGGATTCTGCTCAAGCTTGGCTTGCATACACGCAGTCACACAAAAGTTCTCTGAACTTTTGACCGCCGAGAACGCGTTCAATGCTTCTGAGCATGCGTCAAATTGTTTCCGGAATTTGTACAGATGATCGGAATTTCCGATCTGAACTTTTTGCAACCGAAAAATTGAGAACCTGCTCTCAATCTTTTACTGGCCAAAATTCCACCAGCAAAAGTCCGATGGAGCATACACACAATCACATTTTCCAACCAAAAGCTCTCATTGGAATTTTGCTGCCAGAATTTCCGATCGTGTGTACGGGGCATAACACTTGTTCTGGCATTGAAAGCCAAGCATTAAGAATGAATTAAGTCCCACCACCCCACCCCCGCACCAGGGCAGAGAACTCCCATATTGTCCATGTATATAGAGAATCCCCATAAAGGAAATATGTAACACCAGATTATTTCCATAACACTCACTCATAAAACTCATATATGTAAAAGACGATCAATGTTGTGTAAAGAGCAAGAATAAAAATGACTGTTTTCTTCTTTCTCCAGGACAAAATGATGAACATCTCAATGTCAGGCAGCCTTACATATGGCTTCCATATATTAGTAAGGCTGACCCGGATAAAACGATGGAGAACAAACAAACCCAAACAACTCCATCAACCAATGAGGACCAGGAGACCGTGCAGGTCACAGCAATGGAGGACAAGAACATACAAGTCACTCCATCCATCAATGAGGACCAGAAGACTGTACAGGCTGTGACTATGGAGGACAAGAACATACAAGTCACTCCATCCATCAGTGAGGACCAGAAGACTGTACAGGCTGTGACTATGGAGGACAAGAACATTCAAGTCACTCCATCCATCAGTGAGGACCAGAAGACTGTACAGCCCACACCTATGGTGGACAAGAACATACAAGTCCCATCATCCACCAATGAAGACCAGAACACAGCACAGGCTGTAATTGAGGACAAGAAAACAGAAGTCAGTCCATCCACCAGTAAGGAGAAGAAATCAAAGGAGTTCAGAATCACCAAAGTGAACACATCTCTCTCACTTTCATCACTCCACTCTGACTTATCAAGCAATCATTTTTCATGTTTTGCACTCAGCAGTGGTGTTGAGAGTCTGCAATCTTCATCTATCAGCAGCACAAACCATGAGATAGCTTCACCAGTCCCATCTGGCAGTGCCATTAGGGACCAGTCATGTGTATTCTCCCTCGAAAAGATGACCTGTTATAGAATCCTTGGAGAGGGGTCTTATGGGAAGGTGGTGTTGGCCTCTCATCCTGCCATTGACCAGAAGCTGGCAGTTAAACTTGTGCAAAAGAAAGGAGTACTTAAAGCTAATGATTGCAATGCCATTTTCATAGAACGTGATGCCCTGAAGGCAGCCAGGGAGAGTCCATTTATCACACATCTGTTTGGATCATTCCAGACAGAGGTAAGTCTTTTTCACCTTCCAATTTCTTCACCTCTTTCCTGTATTGTACTCCACTACTAATCCAGACCCCGCAAAAATGTTATGCAAATGGTGACTTTTTTGGGAGCTGTAATTTACATAAGGCTAAGAAACCCCCTTTCCCCTCATATGATGGTCTTCACACCTGTAAAATAGCCCCTTAGGCACCGAGTGCTGAATTGTGAGAGGCAGAAGGAAGCTTCACTGGTGCCCCACACCAGGTTTTTCCTGAGGGCTCCAGATGTAGTGGGTGTAGAGCAGTATGGGGAAGAGCAGAACTCTAAAGTGCCTCCTACAAGCCTGGAGGATGGTTAGGTAAACTGTACAGAGTAGAAGTTATATTTAACCACTTCAGCCCCAGAAGGATTTACCCCCTTAATGACCAGGCCATTTTTTTCAATACGGCACTGCGTCACTTTAACTGACAATTGCGCGGTCATGCGACATACATAAACAAAATGTATGTCTTTTTTTTTCTCACAAATAGAGCTTTCTTTTGGTGGTATTTGATCACCTCTTTTTATTTTAGCACTATAAACAAAAAAAGATCATCAATTCTGAAAAAAAAAATATATTCTTTACTATTTGCTATAATAAATATCCCAAATTTTTTTGTGAAAAAAACAAATTTATTCATCAGTTTAGGCCAATATGTATTTTTCTACATATTTTTGGTTAAAAAATCGCAATAATCATATATTGATTGGTTTGCGCAAAAGTTATAGCGTCTACAAAATAGGGGATATATTTATGGCATTTTTATTTTTTATTTTTTTTACCAGAAATGGCAGTGATCAGTGATTTTTAGTGGGATCGCGACATTGCACACTTTTTTGGGACCAGTGACATTTATACAGCAATCAGTGCTAAAAATAGCCACTGATTACTGTATAAATGACACTGGCAGGGAAGGGGTTAACACTAGGGGGTGATCAAGGCGTTAAGTGTGTCCTAGGGAGGTGTTTCTAACTGTGGGGGGGAGGGGACTGACTGGGAGTAGAGACAGATCGCTGTTCCTGGACACTAGGAACAGGCGAGCTCTCTCTACTGCCCTGTCAGAACGGGGATGTTTGTTTACATTGTGCAGCGGTCGTGGGTGGCCGGCGGACATCGCGGCCGCTGGCCACGCACATCAGCATTGTGCATGCACCTGCTATTGCTCTTAAAATGGCCTACATACACCTTCAGTGATTTGCATTTAATGGCGGCAACTGGTCTGCAAGCGGTTAAGGAAACCACAATTGAAGAGGCTGTCATCTCTGACTTACTTTTGAAATTGCTATTTGCCTGGTTGCTTATGGTCTCAAAACTCTGAGTCACTAAGAGCAAGTCCGCACCTAGCAAGACAGGAGAAGTCAGGCCTCCTGATCTACATGGGACGTCAAGGATGGTGAACCAAAGAAAAGCTCTAGCATTGCAATAAGAACAGTCCAGCAATTTGTAGTTTCTCTGTCCTGCTTTTCTAAATTGTGTGTGTGTGTCTCTCTGTCTATTCCTCCACAAAATGAAATCCTGAATGTCTATAATATAATCTTTACCTCTTATGTTCACACAGAATCATCTCATCTTTGCAATGGAATGCCTGAGCAGAGGCGATTTCTTTGACACCTTGGTTGAAGGAGCTCCATTTCCTGAGAACACCATAAGGTAAGATCAATAACCGGGTCACTCTGGAGTCGGGGTGACTGACCACTGTGGACAGGCAGTGACGTAGTCAGCCCCTTCACCTGAGCCCAGTCCACTCCTATGTACTATAGGGGGAAGTCATTTCATCTTCAGTTTTAATTGGTCTGTGATGATTTGGGATGCTAATTCACATTTATCTATTTCCACAACAGATACTTCATAGCGGAAATGCTCTGCGGTCTGCAGTTTCTGCATTCTAAGGAGATCGTCCACAGAGACATCAAGCCAGAAAATATCCTCTTGGATGACGCCGGTCACATCAAAATCACGGATCTGGGCTTGGCAGCTTTCGGTGTCACGGAGTCCAAGCGGATTGAAGGACGAGCGGGGACAATACTGTACATGGCACCTGAGGTAAGATACATTCTATCCACCCGACCTAATTGTAATGTTTGTCATTATGGAATATAGGGATAAGATAAAGGGTGCTCCCTTTTCAATAAATGAAGAATTTCTCCACTGGTGCCCTGATTGCTTTCAATGGGTTTCCAGGCTGGAACTATATCCCCCAAAAAGGTGGGGATTTCTGAGAGTTGCAGCAATTTTGGAGCTTCTTTGTAGGGGACATTGAGGCCAGGTGTAGATGGCTGGCTCTGTCCGGCCCAATTCCTACTTACAAATGGGATTAAAGCTTTATGAGTTGCCCACTTGCTGTATTCCTTCTCTTTAACATGATGAGTGCTTGTGAACATTGAGCTATTGGGATCAGTATACCTTTATCTAGGGCTATTTAGGTGTATGCAAAACCTTTCTATTTTTATTTTGGTAAGAGCAGGGAAGGGTTTGACCATCTGTCAGCTTTGCAGAGGTGTCTGTGTGTCTCCTTTGGGGCCCCATCTGTTTGTATTGGTGACCATTGTCATTGAGAAAGAATGTAAGGGGAGATCTAAAGTCTAGAGTCTTCCCCAGAACATGAGGTGAGGAGAAACCTTCAATGGGGATTCCTGTTCTGGGGACAATTCTCTAAGCCCTTGTACACACGGTCGGATATTCCGATGGACAATGTCCGATAGGACCGTGTTGTCGGATTATCCGACAGTGTGTGGGCTCCATCGGACTGTTTCCGTCGGAGGATCATACGGACCAATTTTTCCAGCTGGACTATAAAATTTTCCGACAACATGATCCGATCGGACTTTGTCCGATTGTGTGTAGAGAATTCCGATCGGACAAAGTGCCACGCATGCTCAGATCAAATTCCTATACCAAAGCTATTGGCTACTAGCCTTAACGTAGTCCCATCATAAAAAAGAAATGACGTCATCACGTTCTGAACGATCGGATTTTCTGACAACTTTGTCCGACCGTGTGTATGCAATAGTTTCAGACAAAATCCGTCAGATTTGGTTGTCAGAATGTCCGACCGTGTGTACAAGGGCTAAGAGAGAAATTTCCCTAAATTTGGGAGACTTCAACCAATTTCCCTTTGTGTCTCTGGTAGACCCAAAGACCCACCTTAAATATTCGCAAGCTCCACCTTAGTTTGATGTCTTTTGAGCACAATTTTAGGACTCCTCCTTTAGGACCCCTCATAGAGCACATATACCAGCATGTAGTTATCTCTGTCCTCTGTCTGGCCTGACAATGAGCTCATCCTTATTTCTCTTCATTATGTTTTTACAGATCCTTCAACGTTTGCCATACTTTGGCATGGTCGACTATTACGCCCTGGGAATAATAGTATACGTGATGGCGGACGGCGGACATCCATTTCTTAGCGGCGATGAGTCCTCAGAAGAAGTACTGGATATAGTGACCACCGTGGAACCGGATTATCCAGAAGACATAGACACTAACCTGCATGACATCATAGAGAGGGTAAGTATACACAGTCCTTTCCAGGTTACATATATCTTAATAGGATTTTGGAAAACATAATTTCACATTCTTACCCGCACACATTGATGAAGGTTATAGCAATACTTTCAGCAAGCTGACTGCTTAACCACTTCAGCCCTGGACCATTTGGCTGCCCAAAGAGCAGAGCACTTTATGCGATTCTGCACTGCGTCGCTTTAACTGACAATTGCGCGGCCATGTGACGTGGCTCTCAAACAAAATTGACATCCTTTTTTTCCCATAAATAGAGCTTTCTTTTGGTGGTATTTTATCACCTCTGCGTTTTTATTTTATTTTTGCGCTATAAACAAAAAAAGAGCGACAATTTTGAAAAAAAAGCAATATTTTTTACTTTTTGTTATAATAAATATCCCCCAAAAATATATATAAAAACATTTTTTTCCTCAGTTTAGGCTGATATGTATTCTTCTACATATTTTTGGTAAAGAAAAAAAAAATCGAAGTAAGCGTATATTGATTGGTTTGCGCAAAAGTTATAGCATCTACAAAATAGGGATAGTTTTATGGCTCTTTTATTATTCATTTTATTTATTAGTAATGGCGGCGATCTGCGATTTTTATCGGGACTGCGACTACTGTATAAATGTCACTGGTAGTGAAGGGGTTAACCAGTGAAGGGTTTAAGTGTGTCCTATTGCGTGTTCTAACTGAAGGGGGGATGGGACTGTGCAGGGAACATGACAGATCACTGTTCATACTATGTGTCGATCAAACTATGTGAAATGATCTGTCTGGTGAACTAATGAAAAACAGCGCTGGCAAATGTGAAAAAACAGACATGTAAATATAAGTGACAACTCATGCCAATAAACACAATATCTGACAATGATTAAAAATAAGTCCAACGTGAATAAAGTGCATACAGTAAATCCCCCTTCTGAGACCGCACTCACCAGACAGGCAAACTATCCAGCCCAGAAACAATGAATGAACTGATGATATGAACAGTTCCAAATGGAGACTCTGAGTGCACACTGGATCACAAAGGAAATGCCACGTTCCACCGGTAAAAGAGAAAAAATAGTATGGTGAAGCACTGCGAGGCTCAATCAATGTTGCGCGCTAAGCGCTACTTACAGAATGAATAGAGAAAGGCAAACTTTCATACAGAAACTTCTGCAATCGTCGCTCATGCAGCGCACGCTCCACGGAGGCAGGAAATGGCGTCACTGGTTAAGCCATAGGCCAGAAATTACGTTGACGCGTTTCACCCCTCCTCCAGGGCGTCATCAAAGACATCCAAACGATCTGTCTGTTCTCCCCTCAGAGAACCGGAAACTGTGTGTTTACACACAGATCAAAATTAAGGAAAATGAAATATGTAACTGTCAGAATCAATTATTAAAAGAAGAGTTCTGTTGTTCAGATATTGTTCATGTTACTTCAGTGCTTCTTATTATATTTTGTTCCTTTTTTACAGTTTATATGTAAAGACCAAGAGAAGCGGATGAGGCTAGTAAGTGAGATCAGAGAACACCCATTCTTACAGATGGTGGACTGGAAGGAGACAGAGAATGGGAAATCACCACCGCCATTTCCAGCAGGAAATGTAAGTATCCGGATAAGGGAGGAGATTTCTAGGGATTTTTTCCAAACAAATCAGAAACATTAACAAAATATTTTTTTCTGTTTCCAGCTTTCTGAGGAAGATCTGAGTGAAGGAGTGCCAGTGGATGAATTTATTCAATCTGTAGACCGTGGGAAGCGGATAAAGCCAGAGAAGCAGAAGGAATTCTATAGCTTCACCTATGTGAGTGAGCGTCTGAAGCTGCAGCCAGTGGTCTGATCTCCACCACTGGAAAACATCAATGCAGAGCTTCATCACCACCATCAAAGAGGCACTAACATCAATGTAGAGCCTCATCACCACCATCAGAGAGGCAGTAACATCAATGTAAAGCCTCATCACCACCATCAGAGAGGCAGTAACATCAATGCAAAGCCTCATCACCACCATCAGAGAGGCAGTAACATCAATGTAGAGCCTCATCACCACCAATGGAGATGCATCTAAATAGAATGCATTTTCTGACCTATTAAAGAGTAAAGAAAGTAGAGCTTTTTACAGGGAGATGAACAGGTCACCCTAGACTGATGATTCAGGGACTATCCGATCGCCTTAAGGGGTCAGGAAGGAATTTTTTCCCCTTTGGAGCCCATCTGACCGAGGGGGTTTTCGCCTTCCTCTGAATCATCCTAAGGTTTAGGGTTCTGAGAATTCCTCACCTCTGAGGAGTCAGAGGATAATAATGACTAGGGATGAGCTTCGGCGAATAGTGAACAATTTGGGGTGTTTGTGGCAAATTCTAAAAATCGGGAACACCATGTACAAGTCTATGGGAGAAATCTAAAGTGCTAATTTTAAAGGCTAATATGCAAGTTATTGTCCTAAAAAGTGTTTGGGGACCTGGATCCTGCCCCAGGGGACATGGATTAATGCAAAAAAAAGTTTTAAAAACGGCCGTTTTTTCGGGAGCAGTGATTTTAATAATGATTAAAGTGAAACAATAAAAGTTTAATATTCCTTTAAATTTTGTACCCGGGGGGGGGGTCTATAGTATGCCTGTGATGGGGCATATGTTTCACTTTAATCATTATTCAAATCACTGCTCCCGAAAAAACGGCCGTTTTTAAAACTTTTTTTTGCATTGATCCATGTCCCCTGGGGCAGGACCCGGGTCTCCAAACACTTTTTAGGACAGTAACTTGCATATTAGCCTTTAAAATTAGCACTTTAGATTTTGAACGTTCGAGTCCCTTAGACTTTAATAGGTTTCTAAAGTTCACACGAAGTTTAGGTCTGTTCGCAGGTTCTGGTGTGAACCGAACAGGGGGGTGTTCGGTTCATCCTTAACAGTGACGGACCTCCGATGTTCTCCGAAGCTCTACAATAATACAGGGAGATGAACTGGTCACCCTAGACTGATGATTCAGGGACTAGCCGATCGCCTTAGGGGGTCAGGAAGGAATTTTTTCCCCTTTGGAGCCCATCTGACCGAGGGGGTTTTCGCCTTCCTCTGAATCATCCTAAGGTTTAGGGTTCTGAGAAGTCCTCACCTCTGAGGAGTCAGAGAATAACAGTGATAGACCTCCCATGTTCTCCGAAGCTCTACAATAGTTTTATTTGTGTAAAGATTTTTCCTTGTAAAGAATTTAACATTTCAATAAAATAGTTTGTACCTTAATTGTCTTTTGTATGTGAAGGTTTTTTTCCTTTATCTATATTTTAATGCAATGAGGAATGAGGAATCTCTCCCCATATTTCACCATTATATCATGCTAAGGCCATGGGGTGGTGATAGGAAACACTATAAACACCAACAGTGTAGTCTCTGTAAATTAATCATATTATGGCCGCAGATTGCATACTTGTAGGTATAGGCCTACATGTACATAGGCATGGTGTCCGTTCTGGGGTCCTGTGCAATTAACCTTTTCCTTGGCGGCGGCGATGACTTTCCCTTTCCCTGCTCTCCACGGGCATTGGCAGCTTCCGTTTCCTCCTTCCTCTTTGGCAGCCAATCGGGAGTCTTCTCCTTTTCGGGCAATCGTAAAGGGAGTCTGATTGAGGATCAATGTTACAACAGCGAATAAATATTAATTTGCTTTTATATCACCTGGATGGACCTATGGCGCAATGCTCTGTGCTCCGCGTCCACCCTATTTTGAAGCCTATTAGAGCCTCTAATCAGGTGCTTTATAAACACACCCCCGCTGCTGTAATTCATGCACCCGGCATCCTGAAAGGGGCCGAAAAGCAAGAATGCGGGGTGGCAGTGGCCGTGGATAGATTCATGCTGTGCACAAATATATCCCTTATACATATAGAGGGTGGTGTGGAGAGAGGGACGGCACCCGGGCACCCCAAATGGACAGGCCGCCACTGGCCAGGATGACTAGAATTTGCGCACGAAGAAATGTAAAAATGATTGTGCTGAGATTCATACTTGCGCATAGCAATCTATACATATTTTATGGTTATAAGAATGCTTTTGTTTTAACTGTGCCCCTTAAGTCCTCCCACTTTTAATGCAATTTGGTCACACCCAGTGTCCACCACTACACGCACCACATTAATACAGCATACCTCCCAGCTTTTGAGATGGGAATGGGAGGGCATCTATTAGCAAACTTTGTTATGTCCCTTTGACACAGGATCTCTCAATGTGTTGCTAGCAATGCTGCCAGTGTCTGTTCAGCAAGTTACACACAGGCTGGATGCACTTCTTAACCAGGGAAGGGTTTATTACTCACTCAGAAAGCGATGTACATTCTTACATGGAGGATTCATATACAAAAGATCTCCCTCTAAGTATCATGCTGCTGCTTCCAGTCCCACACACACTGTGCATGACTATCTGGTAAGGCCCCTCCCCCAGCATGCATCAGGAGAAAGGTGTTAAGGGTCACAGTGATTCTGCATAAACATTACACCTCCTCTTTTTCTCGAAGAAAAATAAATAAAATCTATATATATATATATATATATATATATATATATATATATATATATATATATATATATATATATATATATCTCAATCAAGAGAACAAATACACAACACATAAAATACTCAACACATAAAGAACAAGGAAAACAAGATCAGTTCAGCAAGTAGTATCTTCAACTCTGTCCTGTGGCTCCCGCAGCACTTCAGGAGCCATTTTTCTCCATTTCCTGTCCCGTAAGATTTCAGTGCTTTGCCAAAAAGGAGTCTGATGTCTTTGGCGGGCAGACTTACGAAGTGGCACAGCACTGGAAGGGATAGAGTCGGTCAAGGGTTCTGGAGATGTCAGTGGGTGTCAACAGACCTGTCTCTGCGACTCCAGGCACATGTCCAGACTCCTCACGAATATGGTCACCAATCTTTCCAGGGGTTGGTTGTGAACTTGTTGGATCATGCCACACACCATGCCATATGTCACCAGTAGAGCCCTAAGTAGACTCTGGTGGTTGGTTAGAAAGAGGGGTTGGGTTTGTCTCTAGTGGTCGGCAAAAATGCACTTCCTCAATTGCCAAAGGTGTTGTCAAACACAAACACCATTCTCTAGGCAAACAAGGTACATTCTTCTTCCAAGAGGTCCATCAATTATGCCAGGAAGCCAATGAGGCAAACCTCTGTAATTCCGAAACCATACAAGATCACCGGCACGGAATCCAGGATGGCCTGGTGGAGGAGGTGTTGGTGACTGTTTCTGTGGATGGACTAAATCCAGTTTGGTGCGGAGATGCCTGCCAAACATAAGAAAAGCAGGGGACAGCCCAGTAGTAGCATGTTTTATGTTTAGGTACATGGTCAAGAAGTCAAGCAGCTTCTCCTTTGAAATTCTGATCTGGTCCAGAGTGGACAGTAAGTACTTCTTAAACATTTGCACAAACTGTTCTGCCAGCCCATTAGAGGCTGGGTGATAAGGAGCTGTTTTGTAGTGTTAGATGCTCAAGCCATTGAGGAAGGATTGAAACTAATGCAATGTAAATTGAGTTCCATTGTCCGAGACTATGGCTGCTGACAAGCCATACTGAGCAAAGAGCTTTCTTAAGACTAGAATGGTAGCAGCTGAGGTAGTAGAAAGCATTTGAAATACCTTCGACCATTTTGAATGTGCATCTACCACGATCAAATATATTTTACCCTGGATTGGACCAGCAAAATCAAAATGGAGTCTTGACCATGGGTCTGTCGGCCACGGCCAAGGTAGCAGCTTTCCTTTCTTTTGGGGTCGCTGAGCTTGACAGCACCCAGGACATTGAGCCACATAATCTTCAATTGCTTTATCCATTTCTGGCCACCAAACATAGCTCCGGGCTCACTGCTTCACACGCACCAAGCCAGGATGGCCCTCATGCAGTATCCTTAGCATGGTTGGTTGCAAATACTGAGGTATAATCACTCTATTGCCCCACTGTAGGCAACCAGCATTAGTCACAAGCTCACATTTTCGGGTAAAGTACGGATGAACTTCACCTGGGACTTTCTCTGGCTATTCAGCCTGAACATACGAGAATATCTGAGACAGGAAGGGATTTGTGGCTGTATGTCTGGCAATTAGGGAGGTGGACATGCAGGACTGTGGCCTGTGTACTTCCACTATGCATATGTCTCTAGGTGGGTGGTCTCCAATTGGTAATCTGGAAAATGCATCTGTATTGCCATGGGCCTTGTGGGAGCGGTATCTGATAGAATAGGTATAACCTCCCAAGAATAAAGCGTACCCTTGTAAGCGAGATGCGGTTGCTGTATAAATTTCTTTCTCAGGATTCAGTATGGACAACAGAGGTTTGTGGTCAGTGATAAGTGTGAACTCCCGTCCATAGATGTACGTGTGAAATTTTTTTGTGGTCTATACAATGGCCAAAGCTTCCTTGTCTATCTGGGAGTTGTTTTGTTCTGCTGAGGTTAAAGACCTGAAGGCAAAAGAAATGGGGCGCTCCGTGCCATCTGGCATGACATGAGAAAGCACGGCACCCAGTCCATAAGGTGAGGTGTCACAAGCCAAGGTGACGTGTTTCTTTAAATTGTAGTGGACCAAAACCTGAGAGGACAGAATGAGCTCTTTAGAAAGCCCAAAAGATTCTTTAGTGATTGGTTGTCACGATCCTAGAAAGCAACATTTACCAATGGTGGGCGGAGCCTGTTGTTGGCATGGCCCCAGCTCCAGCCATCTGGCAGCGGATCATGGATGAAGTCCTGGCAGGCATACCTTTCACCCAATGTTTACTAGATGACATGCTCATTACTGGTCCCACTGATGAAGAACACAGAAAGAATGTTGAAGCAGTGCTAGAGAGACTCCAACGGTATGGTTTACGTGTCAATCTTTCAAAATGCAAATTTTTCAAGTGTCGACTGGAATTTTGTGCCTACACTGTAGATAGACATGGGTTACACACTACTGAAGAAAAGGTGAAAGCCCTTACCCATGCCCCTACTCCCCAGAATGTCACACAGCTCAGGTCCTACCTTGGCCTCCTAAATTACTACCACCATTTCTTGCCAAACCTAGCACACCAGCTCTACCCATTACATCGCTTACTGGATACAAGAGCTAAATGGATATGGACAGACAAATGTAAAGATTAAAATGTGATTAAAATGGTATTACTATATACCTGACAAAGACCAGCTAGGTATAATTACGGCAATTACCACATTTACAGAAACCCCCTCAGCACTGCAGCACTGAGGAGACAGCTTCGTTCTGAACACAAGAAGAAATTAGTCAAAGTTGATGTTCAAAGCTTATCTGGTTTAATTCTGGGCGGGTATATAACTTATATACGTTATTATCAGCCAATCATTGCATAGAACATGGGTGTGGTTAATACAGAGGTGTACATTACATATCATTACATATCATTAATTTTGCCATCTGCTTTCATGACTCATAGTCATGAGTCCTGTGGCCCAGACATATTGAGACACAATTTCTTTATTTAGACAGTACAGAATAAAACTGCTTATGCAAGCTATATTTTCTTATATGTATGCTTTATAGGAAACTGTTACAGTCTGTAAATACAGAGTTTAAACTAACAGATTAACCCAAGTTAATCTTATATGAACTTATAAAGATGGAGTCACTCGGTTCAGCCATATTACAACATGCTGTTATATTGGAATAATCCTTTATGGGTGTTAATGGTCAACAGATGGCGTGAATCTGGGTGTACTTGCAGTTGCAGGTAAGCTTGCTATAAGACTATTTTTGTAAACATTTGCCCCCCAAGCCAGTGAGCCAAATAGATCTTCATGTCAAGGCAACGGGTATTAATCTACAAGTAGTTGGTTATTCAGGGCAACCCTGAAATCCCCACACATTCTAATGTCTCCATTCTTTTTCTTGACCGGCACAATTGGCGATGCCCATTCACTTCTATCAACTTTAGTTATGATTTTTTCAGCCAATAGATGGTCCAGCTCTGCTTCCACTTTCTTCTGCAGGGTAAAGGGCACTGATCTTGCCTTACAAATACGAGGTGTAGCACCAGGCTTTAAGATAAGGTGGGCCATTTTTCCTTTTACAGAGCCCAAACAGTCCTCAAAAACCTCCTTAAAGCGTGATTTCAGGGATTCCAAACAATGGTCTACCTCAGAAAGCAATGTACATTGGGCAATGGCAAGAGGGGGCATGCCCAGGGCTTTAATCCTGTCCCTACCATACAGCGGAAGACCTCCTTTACTTACAACATAAAGGCGTAAAGGTTTACTGAACTTGCCTAATGTCACAATGGGTTTCACATAACCTAAGGGCTGTAGTAGTTCCTTGCTGTAGGTTTGTAGTGTGAGATTTGTAGGTTGGAGTGGTAGGGACAGACCCGATGCCTTTAAATCAGTCCATGAAATGACGGACGCAGCCACCCCTGTATCAATATCCATGGAGAGAGGACAGTCATGGAGTGTGACATCCACTATTATTGCAGTAGTGTTCCCAGCTACCCCAAACCGTCCAACATGCTGGACACAGGTCTCCTCATCAGAGCTGGAACTGTTCTTGTCAGTATTCACATGAAATGTCTGTTTACGTCTACCTTTTGTGGTAGTGTTCGGGGAGTGGCAAACACATCCTAATATGACCAGTCTTTCCACAAAGAAAACAAATGACATCCTTGAACTTGCAAGCAGGTGCACTGTGAGAAGTGTTACCACAATGATAGCAAGTTGGTATCCTAGAGACAGAAGATTTAGAGTGGCGAGATTTAGGTTGATTTGGCGATGGCCGTGGTGGTTGTCGGGTGATAGCAGTGTGGAATATTTCCTCTCCCTGGCTTGCAGGAGGTTCAGGTAGTGCCTTCAGTAGGGTGGCATCCCGTGTAGCCAACTCCATGACCGTAGCAAGGTCTGTGGCTTTTATCAGAATCAAGGGAGAAAGGGTGAGATTGCACTATGGAATAGTATTGAAGTAATGCTGGAATAATATTGGGTAAGAGCTGCCTCTACTTGATATGCCCCCCCCAGTCGGATAGGGCCTAATGAAGTGTGAAAAGAAAATTGGGTAGAATTGGCGCTATACCTTTAAATCAACTATATATTTCAACTCACAAAACCATATAATCATTAGTTCTGTGAAATTGCTACTTTGTGATGTGCTTAAAAAAATATTAAGATATTAATATACAT
This sequence comes from Lithobates pipiens, assembly GCF_037356315.1. Classification (NCBI taxonomy): domain Eukaryota; kingdom Metazoa; phylum Chordata; class Amphibia; order Anura; family Ranidae; genus Lithobates; species Lithobates pipiens. The sequence goes on along the minus strand of NW_027507764.1, from coordinate 50,592,905 downwards.
GCCCTTTAGCAGGGGCCCCGTGCTGCTATAAATTTCAAGTGCACCTTGTTTACTTGTGAGAAAAAAAAAATATATGTGAAAATTCCTTAGTGTTACAAATCATTAATCAACATTTAAACATTGATTTCAATGGACAGGCGCGCTTTAGTAGCGGTGAATACACCACTCCTAAACCACTGAAAAAATGCTACTTGCAGGACTTTTTTTTCCATCTTGCAAGAGCACCGCTCCAGTGTGAAAGCACGCGGGCTCTCACACTAGAGAGACAGGAGAAGAGCTTTACAGTACTCAGCACCTCAGTGTGAAAGCAGCCTAAATATGGAGGAGTTACTGTAATTTAAATAAACCCAATGAGAAAATATCTATAGAATAAATCACTGGTGGCAGTGTGATAGTGGCCCCAAAGGGACGTGATTGGTCGTCACGATCCTAGAAAGCAACCATTACCAATGGTGGGCGGAGCCTGTTGTTGCAGAGTGTAAACCCTGGACATCCCACCCGCTGGGAGAAATACAGATTTTCTTTACAAACTGTTTGGTGTCAGAACAATGGGCACAGTGATTGGTGAGAAAGAGGCGGCTCCTCCTACAGGAAGTACACATCTCTCCTTCTAGGAGTAAACACGATTACCATCAGGGCCGTCTTTACCGCAGGGCAAATGGGGCAGCTGCCCAGGGCCCTTTCACTGTTTGGGGCCCAAAGCAGAGCTTTCCCTTAAGCCCATGCACTGGCCCTGCCCCTTGCTATGCTGCCTGCAAGCAAGTGTGTGTACGTGATCGGACTCGGAGGAGCGGAGGCCTCGGTAGGAGGAGACAGACCACGGAGTGGAGTGCGGTCAAGTGAAAATAGCAGTAGCAGCAGTGTGGAGGAATTGATCGGATTCAGAGCTGAGCTGACTAGGAGGACAAGGTAGGTCTTCTTTCTCCTCCCATAGCTCCCGCACCCCATGTGTAGAACTGGAACAGTAGAAAGTTTTAAAATTTAATGGGCACACTGGCAGTATTTGATGGGCACACTGGCAGCATTTAAAGGGCACACTGACAGCATATGATGGGCACACTGGCTGCGTTTGATAGCCCAGTGGCAGCGTTTGATGGGCACAGTGGCAGTGTTTAATGGGCACAGTGACAGCATTTAAGTGGCAGTATTTGGTATAGTGGCTGCAATTGATGGCACAGTGGTAACGCTTAATGGGCACAGTAGCAGCGTTTCACACAGTGACAGCATTTGATGGCACAGTGGCAGTGTTTGATGGCACAGTGGCAGCATTTGATGGGCACAGTGGTAGTGTTTGACGGTACAGTGGCAGCGTTTGACGGCACAGTGGCAGCATTTGATGTGCACAGCAGTTGCAATCGATGATTTTTTTTTCAAAAAATGTATGTGCCCCCCCCCAAAAAAAAATTTGAGCACCAGCCGCCACTGAGGCTCAGTGAGGCTGTGGCTGTATTTTTTATTACAGCACAGCATTACAGCACACAGATAGCATTAGTGTGTTTAACTGCTTGATGGGCTTATTTTGGGCCTGGCTGGTTCACATGTATGTGTTTCGGTGGCCCACATTTGCGCAGGCACAACAGCCTATTCGAATGGGCTGACATGTCTGTATTTCCTGCGCAAAAAAAATTTGCGTGCATCATGTAATAGGCTGTAATAGGCTATAATACGCACACCTTTGCCCATCAAGCAGTGAAATACAGCACTGTCTGTCCATTCTGCTTTTGCACCATGTGACTTACCTGCAGTTCTTGCGCCGGCAAACTTGCTGCGTTTTTAGATGTTTAGGCCACACTTTTAACAAAACAGTGCGTTTGTGTGCACTAGAACTGCAGGAAAGTCTCATGGTGCAAAAGCTGAATGGATTTCAATGCCACTGCAATTTTAAAAATCCTGCATGCAAAACAAGCATGAAAACAAAGGCATGGCTGCCCATTCAAATGTGGGCCACCAAAACACCTACATATGAATTTGTGATGTGACAATGTCTGCAGTGTAATTGGGGTGCTGTGATGTATAAAGGGGAACTATAATGTGACAATGTCTGCAATGTAATGTGGCGCTGTGATGTGAAGAGGCTGCAATGTAATGGAGTGCTGTGACATGAGAGGGAACTGAGGACACTGTGGGACTGCTGTGAAGGGGGTCTGCAAAGTTTTTATTTTTTAGATAATTCTATGTGTGGGTCTGTTTTTTGAGATGTTGGGGTGAAGAGCAAAACTGCATTGGAGGGGGGGCAAAAAAAAGTTTGCCCAGGCCCCAAACCATATTAAAGACGGCCCTGGTTACCATAGTAACAGACAATCAGAACACTCCTGAAACAGCACCGGCCATTTTCTTGTAGACATATGTGTTTGGTATCAGTGTGATAGTGGCCCCTAAGGGACTTGATTGGTTGTCACGGTCCTAGAAAGCAACCATTAACAATAACAGTGTTGGTGGGACATCCCACCTGGTGGGAGAAATCCGGATTTTCTTTACAAACTGTCCGGTGTCAGTACAATGGGCACAGTGAAAGGAGAGAAAGTGGCGGGCCCTGCTACAGGAAGTACCCATCTCTCCTTCAAGGAGTAAACAAGGTTACCATAGCAACAGACATTTAGCATGTTCCTGAAACAGAACCGCCCATTTTCTTGAAGCCATATGTGTTTATCTTGAGGCAGCCATTTTCTTGTAGACATATGTGTTTATCGTGAGGCAGCCATTTTCTTGTAGCCATATGTGTTTATCTTGAGGTGGCAATTTTCTTGTAGCTGCTCTGTGTTTTTGTTTTTCTCTTCCATGAATTGTCCCCTGGTAATCCACAGTGTGACAGCTGTACATACATCATTAATACATACACCCCCCCCCCCCCACTCGTTCCTTCCTGTGCTCTCAGGCACCAGACACATGGGGGAGTGGGGGGGATAATAAAATGTGTCCAACACAAGTTCTATCCAATCTGGTGCAACTGCCCATAGCAACCAATCAGCTTCTATCTCTCTTTGATTGACACAGCTAAGAAAATGAAAATATAAAAACTGATTGGCTGAGACATATTTTGTCTCAGACACTTTTCATTTGCCCCCTCTCCCCCATTGTATATACTGGGAAGTCTCTCTTCTATTGTCTCCATCATCACACATGTCATATGTCTGTGACACAATGTGAGTATAGCCTGAGATTCACAGAAATTCAAGTTGAATAAATGTACCCTCATAAAAAATTCATAATATAGAGAAATTGGCTGGTATGTAGGTGCCAGAGCAGTTGCTCATACTGACCCTTACGAAATTACACCCAACAAGATTGTTAGTTGGACTATCCCGGTACTTGATAATCAAAGAAAAGAAATGATAATTAAAAATATATACAGTTTAATAAGGACAAAAGACAGTTACACCGACAACAGTACATTAAAACAATACATAGTGTACACCACAGTTGATGAACTACTGGCGGGTTCCCCCCGAAGAGTTTCAAATGAAAAGGAGTGTACACAATTCCCTCAACTAGTTTCACTGAAAGACCGCTTCATCAGGAGGATGATCTATAAGACAGATAATACATTTGAATAAAACATATTGACTGAGATTGTTATTGTCTGTAGATCAATATTCTCCTCCTTGGTGATAGGAATAAAGTTAAAAATAAAAAAGTGTGAAGAAAAACATTGTATGAAATAAAATAAATGTAATAAATTGTTTAATGAGTAACTCCACTTTTGTTAAGAAAAAAACATTCCCCTCTATCTATGAACATTGGTGGGATTTTAACAAACTTTGTTGCGGATTCCTATCTTTTGATATTCTGAAGAAATCCCTGTGTGTTCCTCCGTACCTCTTGTGCATCATAATTATCAATCAGTTGCTGCAGGTGTAAAGCTCTAATGAGGAAAGTGGCAGGGTCTGCATCCTTTTCAGACATGATTTCTTATTGGGAGTATCTCACCAGAAATTACATTTTTGTTGCAGGGGATGCCTGAAATCTGACTTGTATCTTAGACAGACTTCTGGGAAAATCAGTCAACCAATCACACAAGCAGGAAATTATGTTTGGGGGGGGGGGGGGAGGGGGTGTTCTGTGTACATTCTGTGTACAGAACACCTCCAGGTAGCCATAATGCATTTTCAGAAAATTACAGAGCTGCAGATTGAAAAGGAAAGGTCATTTTTAATAACATTCAATTACAATATGACTTGTGTCGCAATTGTATACGCTATATTATTTTTTCTTTATTTGCTATTTTTTTTTTCCCCATGAAAGTGGAGTTACCCTTTAAAGCACTTCCCTGAACACACCCACAAATAAAAAGTGCAGTATAGGGTGATCATGTGTAATTCATCTGCACCCTACATGTGAGCTATCACCCCCACCATCATAGTAATATCCAAACTTCTGGGGCCATAATTAACTGATATGTGCATATAATTTCGTTCTAAATATTTTTTCGACAAAATTCGATGAAATTCGTTAATTTGGAAATATTCAAATTAATGTAAATCCATTTATCAAACTTTTCCAAAATGTTAAATTATTATTATTATTTATTATTGTTAATTTGCTATGTTCCATTCGTTTAGATGCAGTATTCATTATTTTGGATAATTCGTAACTTTGGATAAATTCAAATTTATTATGTTCACTAAGACCCCTTTCACATTGTGCCGCCTCAGGCGTCATCGGCAAAGCGACGATATTTTTAGCGCCATTTTACCGTTGTTTTAGTGGCGCTATTGGGCCGCTAGCTGGGTGGTTTTAAAAGGGGTTAAATCTGCCCGCAAAATGCTGCCACAGTGCCGTTTTGCTGGCGATATGACAGCGCTGCCCCATTGATTTCAATGGGAAGGAGCGGTGGAGGAGCAGTGAGTTCACCGCACCTTCACCGCTCCAAAGAAGCTGCTGGCAGGACTTTTTCTGACGCCCTGTCAGCACAACCCTCCAGTGTGAAACCCCTCGCGCTTTCACACTGGAGTGAATGGAGCAGCTGTTTTAGGGCAGTTTGCAGGCGCTATTTTTAAAGCGATAGCGCCTGCAAAATGCCCTCAGTGTGAAAGGGGTCTAACAGCCAAATTTAAAAGGAAATTCCAATACCTATAATTTAATAGTTAGTTATTATTAGTTAGTTAGTTAGTTAGCTAGTTATTATTTTAGATTTTTTAATTTTCTAATTCTCAGATTATTAGTTAGTTAGTTAGGTAGTTATTATTTCGGAGTTTCGAATTTTCAAATTTTCAAATTTTGGTATCTTTGAATTTTCAGATTTTCGTTCTTTCAAATTTTCATTCTTATTTTTGGATTTTTCAAATGTTCGGATTTTCAAGTTTTCGGATATTCAAATTCAGGATTTTTACAAATTATCAAAATAACAAATACTGCATCTAAACAAATAAAAAAGTAACAAATTCAAATTTTTCCTAAGTTTTTTATTTGAAATAACAAATTTTGTTTATAACCAATGACCCGAAAAAAGAAAAAAGAAATGAAAACGAACACATTTTTAGGCAGTGCGCATGTCTAATAATTCACAGCTAACTCTAAGCCCTTGTACACACGGTCGGACATTCCGACAACAAAATCCGTCAGATTTTGTCTGACAGCTTTTGTCCGAAACTGGTGTTGCATACACACGGTAGGACAAAGTTGTCAGAAAATCCGATCTTTCGTAACGTGATGATGTTATTTCGTTATGACGGGACTACGTTCAGGCTAGTAGCCAATAGCTTTGGTCTAGGAATTTGACCTGAGCATGCGTGGCACTTTGTCTGATCCGAATTCTTTACATTTCGGATCATGTTGTCGGAAAATTTTATAGCCCAGCTCTAAAACTTTGTTGGTCAGATATTCCGACGGAAACAGTCCAATGTAGCCCACACACAGTCGGATTATCCGACAAGATGGTCCGATCTGACATTTTCTGTTGGAATGTCCGACTGTGTGTACAAAGGCTAAGGCCGCGTACACACGGGCGGACTGTCTGCCCAACTTAGTCCGCTGAACAGTGTTTCAGCGGACAATCCGCTCGTGTGTGGGCTTCAGCGGACTTTTTCAGCGGACAGTCTGACGAACAAAGTCTTACGGAATTTCCGTAAGACAGTCCGTTCAAACTTGGTTTTGTCCGTCCAAACTTGGTTTCAGAGGACAGTCCGCTCGTGTGTAGGCAAGATGGACGGACTAAGTATGGCGCATGCTCAGAAAGGGTTTGAACGGCCGAAGGTTGCATTGCAGTGTATAGGACGTCGTTTTTCTAGTCCCGTCGTACGTGCTGTACACATCATCACGCACGCTTTCAGCGGACTGTCTGCTCATCGTGTGTGGTCAAGTCCGTTCATGCTAATTTTGAACAGACTGTCTGTCGGATTGTCTGCCAAACTTAGTTGGGCAGACAATCCGTCCGTGTGTACGCGGCCTAAGGCTCCATTCACATCTGCGTGTCTCCGGGGAGTGAAAAATGTGCATTGCACTTGCAGCGCCATTAATTGTTAAAGGTACAAAAAAAACCTGCCAAGAAAGGACACATTTTGTTATGCAACAAAAATCACAAGAAATGCTGCAAATCACACAAGTCAGGACGTGGAAAAATGGTCCAGGAGATACTTTGCCACGTTTGTCTAGCAGAAAACAAAATTTTTTTTACAATATTGTCTTTGTTTGCATTAAAATTCATTTTGGCATATTTGCTTTTCTAAAAACACACATTTCATAAATACATTTCCAAATATCGTGTGACATAAAAATTTACAACTGCGGCCATTTTATTCTCCAGTAACTCTGCTTTCAGAAAATATATACTTTTTGGGGGGGTTTCATTTCTACAGATTTTTAACATGAGTGCAAAAAAAGCATTTAAAAAAAATGGCCTCCCCTGAGCCAGGTATGAACCCTGTGGAGTATACATCCCTCAGGGACTCTGGCTGCAACCATGCAGCCAAATTTCTTATCGGGGAGCGGTGGCCGTCGATCTCAGAACTCACGGACCTGTTGGGAAGGTACCAACTCCCCTTCTGGAAAGCAATACAATTGCACGATTTTCTTCACTCCCTTCCGTGACCCCAGGATTTTTCGAGGCAATTGTCCCCATTTGAAACATTGTGCTCGGGTACTGACCCACTGGCTCACGTTCTCTCTCAAACATATGCATTGTTAACCACTTTCAGACCGGACCATTTTGCTGGTCAATGACCAGAGGTCTTTTTACAATTTGGCACTGCGCTGCTTTAACTGGTAATTGCGCGGTCATGCAATGTTGTACCCAAACAAAATTTGTGTCCTTTTTTTCCCACAAATAGAGCTTTCTTTTAAAGGTATTTGACTGACTCTGCGATTTTTATTTTTTGCGATATAAACGTAAAAAGACCGCAAATTTTGAAAAAAAAAGATATTTTCTACTTTTTGTTATTAGAAAAATCCAATAAACTCAATTTTAGTCATACATTTAGGCCAAAATGTATTCAGCCACATGTCTTTGGTAAAAAAAAAGTCAATAACTGTATATTTATTGGTTTGCGCAAAAGTTGTCACATCTACAAACTAAGGTACGTTTTCTGGAATTTACGCAGCTTTTAGTTTATGACTGCCTATCTCATTTCTTGAGGTGCTAAAATGGCAGGGCAGTACAAAACCCCCCCAAATGACCCCATTTTGGAAAGTAGATACCCTAAGGAAATTGATAAGAGGCATGTTGAGCCCATTGAATATTTAATTTTTTTGCCTCAAGCGATTGAATAATGACATAAAAAAAAATATTTTTTTTTTCTACACAAAGTTGTCACTAAATGATATATTGCTCACACATGCCATGGTTATATGTGGAATTGTACCCCAAAATACATTCTGCTGCTTCTCCTGAGTACGGGGATACCACATGTGGTCGACTTTTTGGAAGCCTAGCCGCGTACGGGGCCCCGAAAGCCAAGCTCCGCCTTCAGGATTTCTAAGCGCATACATTTGTAATTTCACTCCTCACTACCTATCACAGTTTTGAAGGCCATAAAATGCCAATATGGCACAAAACCCCCACAAATGACCCCATTTTAGAAAGTAGACACCCCAAGCTATTTGCTGAGAGGCATGTTGAGTCCATGGAATATTTTATATTTTGCCACAAGTTGCGGGAAAATTACAAACTTTTTTTTTATTTATTTTTTCACAAAGTTGTCACTAAATGATATATTGCTCACGCATGCCATGGGCATATGTGAAATGACCCCCCAAAATAAATTCTGCTGCTTCTCCTGAGTACGGGGATATCACATATGTGGGACTTTTTGGGAGCCTAGCCGCGTACGGGGCCCCGAAAACCAAGCACCGCCTTCAGGCTTTCTAAGGGCGTACATTTTTGACTTCACTCCTCACTACCTATTACAGTTTTGAAGGCCATAAAATGCCAAGATGGCACAAAACCCCCACAAATGACCCCATTTTAGAAAGTAGACACCCCAAGCTATTTGCTGAGAGGCATGTTGAGTCCATGGAATATTTTATATTTTGCCACAAGTTGCGGGAAAATTACAAACTTTATTTTTTATTTTTTTTTTCACAAAGTTGTCACTAAATTATATATTGCTCACGCATGCCATGGGCATATGTGAAATGACCCCCCAAAATAAATTCTGCTGCTACTCCTGAGTACGGGGATACCACATATGTGGGACTTTTTGGGAGCCTAGCCACGTACGGGGCCCCGAAAACCAAGCACTGCCTTCAGGCTTTCTAAGGGCATTACAGTTTTGAAGGCCATAAAATGGCAAGATGGCACAAACCCCCCCAAATGACCCCATTTTGGAAAGTAGACACCCCTAAATTTAGGGGTACACTAGTGAGACTAGGTAATAAATGGTGGGTGCCCTTAAACTATAAAAAAATAACTAACCAACCAGCGTCACCTGTAACAGTTATATGGTGATCACTGGTGAAAGGGTTAACTAGGGGGCAATCAGGGGACTTTATGCGGTAGTATATGGGGGTCCCTGGCGCTATAAAAAGCTGCGGCGAACCTAAATACCTACCTGCCTAACTAGCGTCACCTGTGACACTAATACAGCGATCAGAAAAACTATCGCTTATTAGGCTGGGTTCACACTGGAGCGATGGGGGAACGCCACGAATCCGCGGCGGGTTCCCGCATCGCATGCCTCCCGGCGGCAGTTTACACTGCCCTATGCGAACTGCTGGGAGTGTCAGTGAAATGTTAATGACACCCCCAGATCAGTTCGCATATCGCAGTGCGATCTGCAAACTCGGATCGCATGGTGTGAACACCCATGCGATCCGATTCTGCTGCGGGCCAAAAAAAGGGTCCCGTGCGAATTTGCGGCGGGTGCTGCGCGAATTCAGCCATACTATCTGTATGGCTGAACTCGAATCGCACAGAGATCGGATGTGATTTGCACTGCAGTGCGGTGCGAAATCACATCCGTTCTCATAAACCGCTGCAATGTGAACCCAGCCTTAGTGACACTGGCGACGGGGGGGGGTGATCACGGGGTTAAACCTTTATTGGGGGGGTTAGGGGGGTACATTAGAACTAAAGGGGGCTAACCCTAACTGCCCTAACAGTTATTACAGTCACAAATGACACCAATGCAAAAAAAAAAAAAAATGCAATTGGTGTCACTGTGACTGGGGGGGGGGCAGGGGTAATTGGGGGGGTGATCGGGGGTGAAGGGGGGTGTGACTGTGCCTGGCATGTTCTACTGTGTAGTGTCGTGTTGGTG
>NW_027507764.1:50520713-50578213 GCF_037356315.1 Lithobates pipiens | reverse complement strand
GGTGGTGGACTTGCTGGTGTGTTTAGGATCATTGTCCTGCTGCAGAACCCAAGTTTGTTTCAGCTTGAGTACACGAACAGATGGTCGGACATTCTCCTTCAGGATCTCTTGGTAGACAGCAGAATTCATAGTTCCTTTTATCACGGCAAGTCTTCCAGGTCCTGAAGCAGCAAAACAGCCCCAGACCATCACACTACCACCACCATATTTTACTGTTGGTATAATGTTCTTTTTATGAAATGCAGTGTTCCTTCTACGCCAGATATACTTGGACACACACCTTCCAAAGAGTTCCACTTTTGTCTCATCGGTCCACAGAATGTTGTCCCAAAAGTCTTGGGGATCATCAAGATGTGTTGTGGAGAAATTGAGACGAGCTTTGATGTTCTTTTTGCTCAGCAGTGGTTTTCTCCTTGGAACTCTGCCATGCAGGCCATTTTTGCCCAGTCTTTTCCTGATGGTGGAGGCATGAACGCTGACCTTAACTGAGGCAAGTGAGGCCTGGGGTCTTTTGTGACCTCTTGGATGAGTCGTCGCTGCGCTCTTGGGGTAATTTTGGGCGGCCGGCCACTCCTGGGAAGGTTCACCACTGTTCCATGTCTTCGCCATTTGTGGATAATGGCTCTCACTGTGGTTCGCTGGATTCCCAAAGCTTTGGAAATGGCTTTATAACCCTTTCCAGACTGATAGATCTCAATTACTTTCTTTCTCAATTGTTCCTGAATTTCTTTGGGTCTCGGCATGATGTGTAGCTTTTAAGGATCTTCTGGTGGACCTTACTGTGTCAAGCAGCTCCTATTTAAGTGATGCCTTGATTGTGAACAGGTGTGGCAATAATCAGGCCTGGGTGTGGCTAGAGAAATTGAACTCAGGTGTGGACAACCACAGTTATAGTATGTTTTAACAAGGGGGGCAATCACTTTTTCACACAGGGCCATGATGGTTTGTATTTTTTTTCACCTTTAATAATAAACACCTTCATTTACAAATTGCATTTTGTGTTTACTTGTGTTGTCTTTGACTATTGTTTAAATTGGTTTGATGTTCCGAAACACTTAAGTGTGACAAACATGCAAAGGAACAGGAAATGAGGAAGGGGGCAAACACTTTTTCACACCACTGTATATATAGATCTATATCTATATCTACCTATCTATCTATCTACATATATATATATATATATATATATATATATATATATATACATCTATATATATATATATATATATATATATATATATATATATATATATATATATATATATATATATATATATATATATATATATATATATATATATATATATACATCTATATATATATATATATATATACATATATATCAGTATATACATATCATATATATATACATAGATAGCTCAGCACATTTGGCGCCATGTCTCACTGTATACTGTTTGTTTAAGAAGATCCATTTTAATGGATGTTGGCTTTAGAACAGCTGCTCCCGTGCATTTACGTGGTGATCCTGCCCCCTCCTGTATGTGTTTTTTTTTTATTTATTTTTTTTTTTTTATTTTTTTTTTTTAATCCCAAATGGGATTTTATGTTGAAATTCTGTGTCTCAACTATATTCAAAGCATTTGGCTCATAGTGATGGCATGATCCTATTGACCTCAATGGGCAAATTTGTGTTGAACAAACTCGACCAAGGCTGTGGGATCTGTACCACCCCTTCCGGCTGCCATGGTGGGATTTAGTTTGGCTTCCAGAGGTAGTGAAACACAGATCAACCTTTTTTTTTAACCACCTGTGTGAAAGGGCCCCGTCAGTTTTAAGCGGTTTGTCTTTCCCCTCTAACTGCCACTTTTGCTGGACAGCTTGGTCTGATAAACGAACTTGAAAAATAACAGACTTAAAAAATAACAGACTGGCAGGATCACCAGGCAATCAAACTATTTTATGGGGGGGAACAGACTGCATTGGAGAGGTCTTTTTTTCTTTTGCCCAGGGTTCCACCATAAACATGGGAATTCAGGGGAATAGCTGGTATAGATGTCATTGAGAAAAATTTAACATATGCCGCATACATACGATCGGAATTTTGGTCGGAAAAAAGCTCTGATGATTTTTCCGATGGGATTCTGCTCAAGCTTGGCTTGCATACACGCAGTCACACAAAAGTTCTCTGAACTTTTGACCGCCGAGAACGCGTTCAATGCTTCTGAGCATGCGTCAAATTGTTTCCGAGCGTGCGTAGGAATTTCGCACGTCGGAATTTGTACAGATGATCGGAATTTCCGATCTGAACTTTTTGCAACCGAAAAATTGAGAACCTGCTCTCAATCTTTTACTGGCCAAAATTCCACCAGCAAAAGTCCGATGGAGCATACACACAATCACATTTTCCAACCAAAAGCTCTCATTGGAATTTTGCTGCCAGAATTTCCGATCGTGTGTACGGGGCATAACACTTGTTCTGGCATTGAAAGCCAAGCATTAAGAATGAATTAAGTCCCACCACCCCACCCCCGCACCAGGGCAGAGAACTCCCATATTGTCCATGTATATAGAGAATCCCCATAAAGGAAATATGTAACACCAGATTATTTCCATAACACTCACTCATAAAACTCATATATGTAAAAGACGATCAATGTTGTGTAAAGAGCAAGAATAAAAATGACTGTTTTCTTCTTTCTCCAGGACAAAATGATGAACATCTCAATGTCAGGCAGCCTTACATATGGCTTCCATATATTAGTAAGGCTGACCCGGATAAAACGATGGAGAACAAACAAACCCAAACAACTCCATCAACCAATGAGGACCAGGAGACCGTGCAGGTCACAGCAATGGAGGACAAGAACATACAAGTCACTCCATCCACCAGTGAGGACCAGAAGACTGTACAGGCTGTGACTATGGAGGACAAGAACATACAAGTCACTCCATCCATCAGTGAGGACCAGAAGACTGTACAGGCTGTGACTATGGAGGACAAGAACATACAAGTCACTCCATCCATCAGTGAGGACCAGAAGACTGTACAGGCTGTGACTATGGAGGACAAGAACATACAAGTCACTCCATCCATCAGTGAGGGCCAGAAGACTGTACAGGCTGTGACTATGGAGGACAAGAACATACAAGTTACTCCATCCATCAGTGAGGACCAGAAGACTGTACAGGCTGTGACTATGGAGGACAAGAACATTCAAGTCACTCCATCCATCAGTGAGGACCAGAAGACTGTACAGCCCACACCTATGGTGGACAAGAACATACAAGTCCCATCATCCACCAATGAAGACCAGAACACAGCACAGGCTGTAATTGAGGACAAGAAAACAGAAGTCAGTCCATCCACCAGTAAGGAGAAGAAATCAAAGGAGTTCATAATCACCAAAGTGAACACATCTCTCTCACTTTCATCACTCCACTCTGACTTATCAAGCAATCATTTTTCATGTTTTGCACTCAGTAGTGGTGTTGAGAGTCTGCAATCTTCATCTATCAGCAGCACAAACCATGAGATAGCTTCACCAGTCCCATCTGGCAGTGCCATTAAGGACCAGCCATGTGTATTCTCCCTCGAAAAGATGACCTGTTATAGAATCCTTGGAGAGGGGTCTTATGGGAAGGTGGTGTTGGCCTCTCATCCTGCCATTGACCAGAAGCTGGCAGTTAAACTTGTGCAAAAGAAAGGAGTACTTAAAGCTAATGATTGCAATGCGATTTTCATAGAACGTGATGCCCTGAAGGCAGCCAGGGAGAGTCCATTTATCACACATCTGTTTGGATCATTCCAGACAGAGGTAAGTCTTTTTCACCTTCCAATTTCTTCACCTCTTTTCTGTATTGTACTCCACTACTAATCCAGACCCCGCAAAAATGTTATGCAAATGGTGACTTTTTTGGGAGCTGTAATTTACATAAGGCTAAGAAACCCCCTTTCCCCTCATATGATGGTCTTCACACCTGTAAAATAGTCCCTTAGGCACCGAGTGCTGAATTGTGAGAGGCAGAAGGAAGCTTCACTGGTGCCCCACACCAGGTTTTTCCTGAGGGCTCCAGATGTAGTGGGTGTAGAGCAGTATGGGGAAGAGCAGAACTCTAAAGTGCCTCCTACAAACCTGGAGGATGGTTAGGTAAACTGCACAGAGTAGAAGTTATATTTAACCACTTCAGCCCCAGAAGGATTTACCCCCTTAATGACCAGGCCATTTTTTTCAATACGGCACTGCGTCACTTTAACTGACAATTGCGCGGTCATGCGACATACATAAACAAAATGTATGTCTTTTTTTTTCTCACAAATAGAGCTTTCTTTTGGTGGTATTTGATCACCTCTTTTTATTTTAGCACTATAAACAAAAAAAGATCATCAATTCTGAAAAAAAAAAAATATTCTTTACTATTTGCTATAATAAATATCCCAAATTTTTTTGTGAAAAAAACAAATTTATTCATCAGTTTAGGCCAATATGTATTTTTCTACATATTTTTGGTTAAAAAAATCGCAATAATCATATATTGATTGGTTTGCGCAAAAGTTATAGCGTCTACAAAATAGGGGATATATTTATGGCATTTTTATTTTTTATTTTTTTTTACCAGAAATGGCAGTGATCAGTGATTTTTAGTGGGATCGTGACATTGCACACTTTTTTGGGACCAGTGACATTTATACAGCAATCAGTGATAAAAATAGCCACTGATTACTGTATAAATGACACTGGCAGGGAAGGGGTTAACACTAGGGGGTGATCAAGGCATTAAGTGTGTCCTAGGGAGGTGTTTCTAACTGTGGGGGGGAGGGGACTGACTGGGAGTAGAGACAGATCGCTGTTCCTGGACACTAGGAACAGGCGAGCTCTCTCTACTGCCCTGTCAGAACGGGGATGTTTGTTTACATTGTGCAACGGTCGTGGGTGGCCGGCGGACATCGCGGCCGCTGGCCATGCACATCAGCATTGTGCATGCACCTGCTATTGCTCTTAAAATGGCCTACATACACCTTCAGTGATTTGCATTTAATGGCGGCAACTGGTCTGCAAGCGGTTAAGGAAACCACAATTAAGAGGCTGTCATCTCTGACTTACTTTTGAAATTGCTATTTGCCTGGTTGCTTATGGTCTCAAAACTCTGAGTCACTAAGAACAAGTCCGCACCTAGCAAGACAGGAGAAGTCAGGCCTCTTGATCTACATGGGACGTCAAGGATGGTGAACCAAAGAAAAGCTCTAGCATTGCAATAAGAACAGTCCAGAAATTTGTAGTTTCTCTGTCCTGCTTTTCTAAATTGTGTGTGTGTGTCTCTCTGTCTATTCCTCCACAAAATGAAATCCTGAATGTCTATAATATAATCTTTACCTCTTATGTTCACACAGAATCATCTCATCTTTGCAATGGAATGCCTGAGCAGAGGCGATTTCTTTGACACCTTGGTTGAAGGAGCTCCATTTCCTGAGAACACCATAAGGTAAGATCAATAACCGGGTCACTATGGAGTCGGGGTGACTGACCACTGTGGACAGGCAGTGACGTAGTCAGCCCCTTCACCTGAGCCCAGTCCACCTAAACTCCTATGTACTATAGGGGGAAGTCATTTCATCTTCAGTTTTAATTGGTCTGTGATGATTTGGGATGCTAATTCACATTTATCTATTTCCACAACAGATACTTCATAGCGGAAATGCTCTGCGGTCTGCAGTTTCTGCATTCTAAGGAGATCGTCCACAGAGACATCAAGCCAGAAAATATCCTCTTGGATGACGCCGGCCACATCAAAATCACGGACCTGGGCTTGGCGGCTTTCGGTGTCACGGAGTCCAAGCGGATTGAAGGACGAGCGGGGACAATACTGTACATGGCACCTGAGGTAAGATACATTCTATCCACCCGACCTAATTGTAATGTTTGTCATTATGGAATATAGGGATAAGATAAAGGGTGCTCCCTTTTCAATAAATGAACAATTTCTCCACTGGTGCCCCTGATTCCTTTCAATGGGTTTCCAGGCTGGAACTATATCCCCCAAAAAGGTGGGGATTTCTGAGAGTTGCAGCAATTTTGGAGCTTCTTTGTAGGGGACATTGAGGCCAGGTGTAGATGGCTGGCTCTGTCCGGCCCAATTCCTACTTACAAATGGGATTAAAGCTTTATGAGTTGCCCACTTGCTGTATTCCTTCTCTTTAACATGATGAGTGCTTGTGAACATTGAGCTATTGGGATCAGTATACCTTTATCTAGGGCTATTTAGGTGTATGCAAAACCTTTCTATTTTTATTTTGGTAAGAGCAGGGAAGGGTTTGACCATCTGTCAGCTTTGTAGAGGTGTCTGTGTGTCTCCTTTGGGGCCCCATCTGTTTGTATTGGTGACCATTGTCATTGAGAAAGAATGTAAGGGGAGATCTAAAGTCTAGAGTCTTCCCCAGAACATGAGGTGAGGAGAAACCTTCAATGGGGATTCCTGTTCTGGGGACAATTCTCTAAGCCCTTGTACACACGGTCGGATATTCCGATGGACAATGTCCGATAGGACCGTGTTGTCGGATAATCCGACAGTGTGTGGGCTCCATCGGACTGTTTCCGTCGGAGGATCATACGGACCAATTTTTCCAGCTGGACTATAAAATTTTCCGACAACATGATCCGATCGGACTTTGTCCGATTGTGTGTAGAGAATTCCGATCGGACAAAGTGCCACGCATGCTCAGATCAAATTCCTATACCAAAGCTATTGGCTACTAGCTTTAACGTAGTCCCATCATAAAAAAGAAATGACGTCATCACGTTCTGAACGATCGGATTTTCTGACAACTTTGTCCGACCGTGTGTATGCAATAGTTTCAGACAAAATCCGTCAGATTTGGTTGTCAGAATGTCCGACCGTGTGTACAAGGGCTAAGAGAGAAATTTCCCTAAATTTGGGAGACTTCAACCAATTTCCCTTTGTGTCTCTGGTAGACCCAAAGACCCACCTTAAATATTCGCAAGCTCCACCTTAGTTTGATGTCTTTTGAGCACAATTTTAGGACTCCTCCTTTAGGACCCCTCATAGAGCACATATACCAGCATGTAGTTATCTCTGTCCTCAGTCTGGCCTGACAATGAGCTCATCCTTATTTCTCTTCATTATGTTTTTACAGATCCTTCAACGTTTGCCATACTTTGGCATGGTCGACTATTACGCCCTGGGAATAATAGTATACGTGATGGCGGACGGCGGACATCCATTTCTTAGCGGCGATGAGTCCTCAGAAGAAGTACTGGATATAGTGACCACCGTGGAACCGGATTATCCAGAAGACATAGACACTAACCTGCATGACATCATAGAGAGGGTAAGTATACACAGTCCTTTCCAGGTTACATATATCTTAATAGGATTTTGGAAAACACAATTTCACATTCTTACCCGCACACATTAATGAAGGTTATAGCAATACTTTCAGCAAGCTGACTGCTTAACCACTTCAGCCCTGGACCATTTGGCTGCCCAAAGACCAGAGCACTTTATGCGATTCTGCACTGCGTCGCTTTAACTGACAATTGCGCGGCCATGTGACGTGGCTCTCAAACAAAATTGACATCCTTTTTTTCCCATAAATAGAGCTTTCTTTTGGTGGTATTTTATCACCTCTGCGTTTTTATTTTATTTTTGCGCTATAAACAAAAAAAGAGCGACAATTTTGAAAAAAAAGCAATATTTTTTACTTTTTGTTATAATAAATATCCCCCAAAAATATATATAAAAGCATTTTTTTCCTCAGTTTAGGCTGATATGTATTCTTCTACATATTTTTGGTAAAGAAAAAAAAATCGAAGTAAGCGTATATTGATTGGTTTGCGCAAAAGTTATAGCATCTACAAAATAGGGATAGTTTTATGGCTCTTTTATTATTCATTTTATTTATTAGTAATGGCGCCGATCTGCGATTTTTATCGGGACTGCGACTACTGTATAAATGTCACTGGTAGTGAAGGGGTTAACCAGTGAAGGGTTTAAGTGTGTCCTATTGCGTGTTCTAACTGAAGGGGGGGTGGGACTGTGCAGGGAACATGACAGATCACTGTTCATACTATGTGTCGATCAAACTATGTGAAATGATCTGTCTGGTGAACTAATGAAAAACAGCGCTGGCAAATGTGAAAAAACATACATGTAAATATAAGTGACAACTCATGCCAATAAACACAATATCTGACATTGATTACAAATAAGTGCAACGTGAATAAAGTGCATACAGTAAATCCCCCTTCTGAGACCGCACTCACCAGACAGGCAAACTTTCCAGTCCAGAAACAATGAATGAACTGATGATATGAAAAGTTCCAAATGGAGACTCTGAGTGCACACTGGATCACAAAGGAAATGCCACGTTCCACCGGTAAAAGAGAAAAAATAGTATGGTGAAGCACTGCGAGGCTCAATCAATGTTGCGCGCTAAGCGCTACTTACAGAATGAATAGAGAAAGGCAAACTTTCATACAGAAACTTCTGCAATCGTCGCTCATGCAGCGCGCGCTCCACGGAGGCAGGAAATGGCGTCACTGGTTAAGCCATAGGCCAGAAATTACGTTGACGCGTTTCACCCCTCCTCCAGGGCGTCATTAAAGACATCCAAACGATCTGTCTGTTCTCCCCTCAGAGAACCGGAAACTGTGTGTTTACACACAGATCAAAATTAAGGAAAATGAAATATGTAACTGTCAGAATCAATTATTAAAAGAAGAGTTCTGTTGTTCAGATATTGTTCATGTTACTTCAGTGCTTCTTATTATATTTTGTTCCTTTTTTACAGTTTATATGTAAAGACCAAGAGAAGCGGATGAGGCTAGTAAGTGAGATCAGAGAACACCCATTCTTACAGATGGTGGACTGGAAGGAGACAGAGAATGGGAAATCACCACCGCCATTTCCAGCAGGAAATGTAAGTATCCGGATAAGGGAGGAGATTTCTAGGGATTTTTTCCAAACAAATCAGAAACATTAACAAAATATTTTTTTCTGTTTCCAGCTTTCTGAGGAAGATCTGAGTGAAGGAGTGCCAGTGGATGAATTTATTCAATCTGTAGACCGTGGGAAGCGGATAAAGCCAGAGAAGCAGAAGGAATTCTATAGCTTCACCTATGTGAGTGAGCGTCTGAAGCTGCAGCCAGTGGTCTGATCTCCACCACTGGAAAACATCAATGCAGAGCTTCATCACCACCATCAAAGAGGCACTAACATCAATGCAGAGCCTCATCACCACCACCAGAGAGGCAGTAACATCAATGTAAAGCCTCATCACCACCATCAGAGAGGCAGTAACATCAATGTAAAGCCTCATCACCACCATCAGAGAGGCAGTAACATCAATGTAGAGCCTCATCACCACCATCAGAGAGGCAGTAACATCAATGTAGAGCCTCATCACCACCAATGGAGAGGCATCTAAATAGAATGCATTTTCTGACCTATTAAAGAGTAAAGAAAGTAGAGCTTTTTACAGGGAGATGAACTGGTCACCCTAGACTGATGATTCAGGGACTATCCGATCGCCTTAGGGGGTCAGGAAGGAATTTTTTCCCCTTTGGAGCCCATCTGACCGAGGGGGTTTTCGCCTTCCTCTGAATCATCCTAAGGTTTAGGGTTCTGAGAATTCCTCACCTCTGAGGAGTCAGAGGATAATAATGACTAGGGATGAGCTTCGGCGAACAGTGAACAATTTGGGGTGTTTGTGGCAAATTCGAAAAATCGGGAACACCCTGTACAAGTCTATGGGAGAAATCTAAAGTGCTAATTTTAAAGGCTAATATGCAAGTTATTGTCCTAAAAAGTGTTTGGGGACCTGGATCCTGCCCCAGGGGACATGGATTAATGCAAAAAAAGTTTTAAAAACGGCCGTTTTTTCGGGAGCAGTGATTTTAATAATGATTAAAGTGAAACAATAAAAGTTTAATATTCCTTTAAATTTTGTACCCGGGGGGGGGTCTATAGTATGCCTGTGATGGGGCATATGTTTCACTTTAATCATTATTCAAATCACTGCTCCCGAAAAAAGTGCAGTTTTTAAAACTTTTTTTTGCATTGATCCATGTCCCCTGGGGCAGGACCCGGGTCTCCAAACACTTTTTAGGACAGTAACTTGCATATTAGCCTTTAAAATTAGCACTTTAGATTTTGAACGTTCGAGTCCCATAGACTTTAATAGGGTTCTAAAGTTCACACGAAGTTTAGGTCTGTTCGCAGGTTCTGGTGTGAACCGAACAGGGGGGTGTTCGGTTCATCCTTAACAGTGACGGACCTCCGATGTTCTCCGAAGCTCTACAATAATACAGGGAGATGAACTGGTCACCCTAGACTGATGATTCAGGGACTAGCCGATCGCCTTAGGGGGTCAGGAAGGAATTTTTTCCCCTTTGGAGCCCATCTGACCGAGGGGGTTTTCGCCTTCCTCTGAATCATCCTAAGGTTTAGGGTTCTGAGAAGTCCTCACCTCTGAGGAGTCAGAGAATAACAGTGATGGACCTCCCATGTTCTCCAAAGCTCTACAATAATTTTATTTGTGTAAAGATTTTTCCTTGTAAAGAATTTAACATTTCAATAAAATAGTTTGTACCTTAATTGTCTTTTGTATGTGAAGGTTTTTTTCCTTTATCTATATTTTAATGCAATGATGAATGAGGAATCTCTCCCCATATTTCACCATTATATCATGCTAAGGCCATGGGGTGGTGATAGGAAACACTATAAACACCAACAGTGTAGTCTCTGTAAATTAATCATATTATGGCCGCAGATTGCATACTTGTAGGTACAGGCCTACATGTACATAGGCACGGTGTCCATTCTGGGGTCCTGTGCAATTAACCTTTTCCTTGGCGGCGGCGATGACTTTCCCTTTCCCTGCTCTCCACGGGCATTGGCAGCTTCCTTCCTCTTTGGCAGCCAATCGGGAGTCTTCTCTTTTTCGGGCAATCGTAAAGGGAGTCTGATTGAGGATCAATGTTACAACAGCGAATAAATATTAATTTGCTTTTATATCACCTGGATGGACCTATGGCGCAATGCTCTGTGCTCCGCGTCCACCCTATTTTGAAGCCTATTAGAGCCTCTAATCAGGTGCTTTATAAATACACCCCCGCTGCTGTAATTCATGCACCCGGCATCCTGAAAGGGGCCGAAAAGCAAGAATGCGGGGTGGCGGTGGCCGTGGATAGATTCATGCTGTGCACAAATCTATCCCTTATACATATAGAGGGTGGTGTGGAGAGAGGGACGGCACCCGGGCACCCCAAATGGACAGGCCGCCACTGGCCAGGATGACTAGAATTTGCGCACGAAGAAATGTAAAAATGATTGTGCTGAGATTCATACTTGCGCATAGCAATCTAAACATATTTTATGGTTATAAGAATGCTTTTGTTTTAACTGTGCCCCTTAAGTCCTCCCACTTTTAATGCAATTTGGTCACACCCAGTGTTCACCACTACACGCACCACATTAATACAGCATACCTCCCAGCTTTTGAGATGGGAATGGGAGGGCATCTATTAGCAAACTTTGTTATGTCCCTTTGACACAGGATCTCTCAATGTGTTGCTAGCAATGCTGCCAGTGTCTGTTCAGCAAGTTACACACAGGCTGGATGCACTTCTTAACCAGGCAAGGGTTTATTACTCACTCAGAAAGCAATGTACATTCTTACATGGAGGATTCATATACAACAGATCTCCCTCTAAGTATCATGCTGCTGCTTCCAGTCCCACACACACTGTGCATGACTATCTGGTAAGGCCCCTCCCCCAGCATGCATCAGGAGAAAGGCGTTAAGGGTCACAGTGATTCTGCATAAACATTACACCTCCTCTTTTTCTCGAAGAAAAATAAATAAAATCTATATATATATATATATATATATATATATATATATATATATATATATATATATATCAATCAAGAGAACAAATACACAACACATAAAATACTCTACACATAAAGAACAAGGAAAACAAGATCAGTTCAGCAAGTAGTATCTTCAACTCTGTCCTGTGGCTCCCGCAGCACTTCAGGAGCCATTTTTCTCCATTTCCTGTCCCGTAAGATTTCAGTGCTTTGCCAAAAAGGAGTCTGATGTCTTTGGCGGGCAGACTTACGAAGTGGCACAGCACTGGAAGGGATAGAGTCGGTCAAGGGTTCTGGAGATGTCAGTGGGTGTCAACAGACCTGTCTCTGCGACTCCAGGCACATGTCCAGACTCCTCACGAATATGGTCACCAATCTTTCCAGGGGTTGGTTGTGAACTTGTTGGATCATGCCACACACCATGCCATATGTCACCAGTAAGTAGACTCTGGTGGTTGGTTAGAAAGAGGGGTTGGGTTTGTCTCTAGTGGTCGGCAAAAATGCACTTCCTCAATTGCCAAAGGTGTTGTCAAACACAAACACCATTCTCTAGGCAAACAAGGTACATTCTTCTTCCAAGAGGTCCATCAATTATGCCAGGAAGCCAATGAGGCAAACCTCTGTAATTCCGAAACCATACAAGATCACCGGCATGGAATCCAGGATGGCCTGGTGGAGGAGGTGTTGGTGACTGTTTCTGTGGATGGACTAAATCCAGTTTGGTGCGGAGATGCCTGCCAAACATAAGAAAAGCAGGGGACAGCCCAGTAGTAGCATGTTTTATGTTTAGGTACATGGTCAAGAAGTCAAGCAGCTTCTCCTTTGAAATTCTGATCTGGTCCAGAGTGGACAGTAAGTACTTCTTAAACATTTGCACAAACTGTTCTGCCAGCCCATTAGAGGCTGGGTGATAAGGAGCTGTTTTGTAGTGTTAGATGCTCAAGCCATTGAGGAAGGATTGAAACTAATGCAATGTAAATTGAGTTCCATTGTCCGAGACTATGGCTGCTGACAAGCCATACTGAGCAAAGAGCTTTCTTAAGACTAGAATGGTAGCAGCTGAGGTAGTAGAAAGCATTTGAAATACCTTCGACCATTTTGAATGTGCATCTACCACGATCAAATATATTTTACCCTGGATTGGACCAGCAAAATCAAAATGGAGTCTTGACCATGGGTCTGTCGGCCACGGCCAAGGTAGCAGCTTTCCTTTCTTTTGGGGTCGCTGAGCTTGACAGCACCCAGGACATTGAGCCACATAATCTTCAATTGCTTTATCCATTTCTGGCCACCAAACATAGCTCCGGGCTCACTGCTTCACACGCACCAAGCCAGGATGGCCCTCATGCAGTATCCTTAGCATGGTTGGTTGCAAATACTGAAGTATAATCACTCTATTGCCCCACTGTAGGCAACCAGCATTAGTCACAAGCTCACATTTTCGGGTAAAGTACGGCGAACTTCACCTGGGACTTTCTTTGGCTATTCAGCCTGAACATACGAGAATATCTGAGACAGGAAGGGATTTGTGGCTGTATGTCTGGCAATTAGGGAGGTGGACATGCAGGACTGTGGCCTGTGTACTTCCACTATGCATATGTCTCTAGGTGGGTGGTCTCCAATTGGTAATCTGGAAAATGCATCTGTATTGCCATGGGCCTTGTGGGAGCGGTATCTGATAGAATAGGTATAACCTCCCAAGAATAAAGCGTACCCTTGTAAGCGAGATGCGGTTGCTGTATAAATTTCTTTCTCAGGATTCAGTATGGACAACAGAGGTTTGTGGTCAATGATAAGTGTGAACTCCCGTCCATAGATGTACGTGTGAAATTTTTTTGTGGTCTATACAATGGCCAAAGCTTCCTTGTCTATCTGGGAGTTGTTTTGTTCTGCTGAGGTTAAAGACCTGAAGGCAAAAGAAATGGGGCGCTCCGTGCCATCTGGCATGACATGAGAAAGCACGGCACCCAGTCCATAAGGTGAGGTGTCACAAGCCAAGGTGACGTGTTTCTTTAAATTGTAGTGGACCAAAACCTGAGAGGACAGAATGAGCTCTTTAGAAAGCCCAAAAGATTCTTTACATTTGTCTGTCCATATCCATTTAGCTCTTGTATCCAGTAAGCGATGTAATGGGTAGAGCTGGTGTGCTAGGTTTGGCAAGAAATGGTGGTAGTAATTTAGGAGGCCAAGGTAGGACCTGAGCTGTGTGACATTCTGGGGAGTAGGGGCATGGGTAAGGGCTTTCACCTTTTCTTCAGTAGTGTGTAACCCATGTCTATCTACAGTGTAGGCACAAAATTCCAGTCGACACTTGAAAAATTTGCATTTTGAAAGATTGACACGTAAACCATACCGTTGGAGTCTCTCTAGCACTGTTTCAACATTCTTTCTGTGTTCTTCATCAGTGGGACCAGTAATGAGCATGTCATCTAGTAAACATTGGGTGAAAGGTATGCCTGCCAGGACTTCATCCATGATCCGCTGCCAGATGGCTGGAGCTGGGGCCATGCCAAAAACTGTTGTGATTAAAATGGTATTACTATATACCTGACAAAGACCAGCTAGGTATAATTACGGCAATTACCACATTTACAGAAACCCCCTCAGCACTGCAGCACTGAGGAGACAGCTTCGTTCTGAACACAAGAAGAAATTAGTCAAAGTTGATGTTCAAAGCTTATCTGGTTTAATTCTGGGCGGGTATATAACTTATATACGTTATTATCAGCCAATCATTGCATAGAACATGGGTGTGGTTAATACAGAGGTGTACATTACATATCATTACATATCATTAATTTTGCCATCTGCTTTCATGACTCATAGTCATGAGTCCTGTGGCCCAGACATATTGAGACACAATTTCTTTATTTAGACACTACAGAATAAAACTGCTTATGCAAGCTATATTTTCTTATATGTATGCTTTATAGGAAACTGCTACAGTCTGTAAATACAGAGTTTAAACTAACAGATTATCCCAAGTTAATCTTATATGAACTTATAAAGATGGAGTCACTCGGTTCAGCCATATTACAACATGCTGTTATATTGGAATAATCCTTTATGGGTGTTAATGGTCAACAGATGGCGTGAATATGGGTGTACTTGCAGTTGCAGGTAAGCTTGCTATAAGACTATTTTTGTAAACATTTGCCCCCCAAGCCAGTGAGCCAAATAGATCTTCATGTCAAGGCAACGGGTATTAATCTACAAGTAGTTGGTTATTCAGGGCAACCCTGAAATCCCCACACATTCTAATGTCTCCATTCTTTTTCTTGACCGGCACAATTGGCGATGCCCATTCACTTCTATCAACTTTAGTTATGATTTTTTCAGCCAATAGATGGTCCAGCTCTGCTTCCACTTTCTTCTGCAGGGTAAAGGGCACTGATCTTGCCTTACAAATACGAGGTGTAGCACCAGGCTTTAAGATAAGGTGGGCCATTTTTCCTTTTACAGAGCCCAAAGAGTCCTCAAAAACCTCCTTAAAGCGTGATTTCAGGGATTCCACCCAATGGTCTACCTCAGAAAGCAATGTACATTGGGCAATGGCAAGAGGGGGCATGCCCAGGGCTTTAATCCTGTCCCTACCATACAGCGGAAGATCTCCTTTACTTACAACATAAAGGCGTAAAGGTTTACTGAACTTGCCTAATGTCACTATGGGTTTCACATAACCTAAGGGCTGTAGTAGTTCCTTGCTGTAGGTTTGTAGTGTGAGATTTGTAGGTTGGAGTGGTAGGGACAGACCCGATGCCTTTAAATCAGTCCATGAAATGACGGACGCAGCCACCCCTGTATCAACATCCATGGAGAGAGGACAGCCATGGAGTGTGACATCCACTTTTATTGCAGTAGTGTTCCCAGCTACCCCAAACAGTCCAACATGCTGGACACAGGTCTCCTCATCAGAGCTGGAACTGTTCTTGTCAGTATCCACATGAAATGTCTGTTTACGTCTACCTTTTGTGGTAGTGTTCGGGGAGTGTGAGCTGTGGCAAACACATCCTAATATGACCAGTCTTTCCACAAAGAAAACAAATGACATCCTTGAACTTGCAAGCAGGTGCACTGTGAGAAGTGTTACCACAATGATAGCAAGTTGGTATCCTAGAGACAGAAGATTTAGAGTGGCGAGATTTAGGTTGATTTGGCGATGGCCGTGGTGGTTGTCGGGTGATAGCAGTGTGGAATATTTCCTCTCCCTGGCTTGCAGGAGGTTCAGGTAGTGCCTTCAGTAGGGTGGCATCCCGTGTAGCCAACTCCATGACCGTAGCAAGGTCTGTGGCTTTTATCAGAATCAAGGAAGAAAGGGTGAGATTGCACTATGGAATAGTATTGAAGTAATGCTGGAATAATATTGGGTAAGAGCTGCCTCTACTTGATATGCCCCCCCCCCCCCCAGTCGGATAGGGCCTAATGAAGTGTGAAAAGAAAATTGGGTAGAATTGGCGCTATACCTTTAAATCAACTATATATTTCAACTCACAAAACCATATAATCATTAGTTCTGTGAAATTGCTACTTTGTGATGTGCTTAAAAAAATATTAAGATATTAATATACATGCCCTTTAGCAGGGGCCCCGTGCTGCTATAAATTTCAAGTGCACCTTGTTTACTTGTGAGAAAAAAAAAATATATGTGAAAATTCCTTAGTGTTACAAATCATTAATCAACATTTAAACATTGATTTCAATGGACAGGCGCGCTTTAGTAGCGGTGAATACACCACTCCTAAACCACTGAAAAAATGCTACTTGCAGGACTTTTTTTTCCATCTTGCAAGAGCACCGCTCCAGTGTGAAAGCACGCGGGCTCTCACACTAGAGAGACAGGAGAAGAGCTTTACAGTACTCAGCGCCTCAGTGTGAAAGCAGCCTAAATATGGAGGAGTTACTGTAATTTAAATAAACCCAATGAGAAAATATCTATAGAATAAATCACTGGTGGCAGTGTGATAGTGGCCCCAAAGGGACGTGATTGGTCGTCACGATCCTAGAAAGCAACCATTACCAATGGTGGGCGGAGCCTGTTGTTGCAGAGTGTAAACCCCGGACATCCCACCCGCTGGGAGAAATACAGATTTTCTTTACAAACTGTTTGGTGTCAGAACAATGGGCACAGTGATTGGTGAGAAAGAGGCGGCTCCTCCTACAGGAAGTACACATCTCTCCTTCCAGGAGTAAACACGATTACCATCAGGGCCGTCTTTACCGCAGGGCAAATGGGGCAGCTGCCCAGGGCCCTTTCACTGTTTGCACTGGCCCTGCCCCTTGCTATGCTGCCTGCAAGCAAGTGTGTGTACGTGATCGGACTCGGAGGAGCGGAGGCCTCGGTAGGAGGAGACAGACCACGGAGTGGAGTGCGGTCAAGTGAAAATAGCAGTAGCAGCAGTGTGGAGGAATTGATCGGATTCAGAGCTGAGCTGACTAGGAGGACAAGGTAGGTCTTCTTTCTCCTCCCATAGCTCCCGCACCCCATGTGTAGAACTGGAACAGTAGAAAGTTTTAAAATTTAATGGGCACACTGGCAGTATTTGATGGGCACACTGGCAGCATTTAAAGGGCACACTGGCAGCATATGATGGGCACACTGGCTGCGTTTGATAGCCCAGTGGCAGCGTTTGATGGGCACAGTGGCAGTGTTTAATGGGCACAGTGACAGCATTTAAGTGGCAGTGTTTGGTATAGTGGCTGCAATTGATGGCACAGTGGTAACGCTTAATGGGCACAGTAGCAGCGTTTCACACAGTGACAGCATTTGATGGCACAGTGGCAGTGTTTGATGGCACAGTGGCAGCATTTGATGGGCACAGTGGTAGTGTTTGACGGTACAGTGGCAGCGTTTGACGGCACAGTGGCAGCATTTGATGTGCACAGCAGTTGCAATCGATGATTTTTTTTTCAAAAAATGTATGTGCCCCCCCCAAAAAAAAAATTTGAGCACCAGCCGCCACTGAGGCTCAGTGAGGCTGTGGCTGTATTTTTTATTAGAGCACAGCATTACAGCACACAGATAGCATTAGTGTGTTTAACTGCTTGATGGGCTTATTTTGGGCCTGGCTGGTTCACATGTATGTGTTTCGGTGGCCCACATTTGCGCAGACACAACAGCCTATTCGAATGGGCTGACATGTCTGTATTTCCTGCGCAAAAAAAATGTGCGTGCATCATGTAATAGGCTGTAATAGGCTGTAATACGCACACCTTTGCCCATCAAGCAGTGAAATACAGCACTGTCTGTCCATTCTGCTTTTGCACCATGTGACTTACCTGCAGTTCTTGCGCCGGCAAACTTGCTGCGTTTTTAGATGTTTAGGCCACACTTTTAACAAAACAGTGCAATTGTGTGCACTAGAACTGCAGGAAAGTCTCATGGTGCAAAAGCTGAATGGATTTCAATGCCACTGCAATTTTAAAAATCCTGCATGCAAAACAAGCATGGAAACAAAGGCATGGCTGCCCATTCAAATGTGGGCCACCAAAACACCTACATGTGAATTTGTGATGTGACAATGTCTGCAGTGTAATTGGGGTGCTGTGATGTGTAAAGGGGAACTATAATGTGACAATGTCTGCAATGTAATGTGGCGCTGTGATGTGAAGAGGCTGCAATGTAATGGAGTGCTGTGACATGAGAGGGAACTGAGGACACTGTGGGACTGCTGTGAAGGGGGTCTGCAAAGTTTTTATTTTTTAGATAATTCTATGTGTGGGTCTGTTTTTTGAGATGTTGGGGTGAAGAGCAAAACTGCATTGGAGGGGGGGCAAAAAAAAGTTTGCCCAGGCCCCAAACCATATTAAAGACGGCCCTGGTTACCATAGTAACAGACAATCAGAACACTCCTGAAACAGCACCGGACATTTTCTTGTAGACATATGTGTTTGGTATCAGTGTGATAGTGGCCCCTAAGGGACTTGATTGGTTGTCACGGTCCTAGAAAGCAACCATTAACAATAACAGTGTTGGTGGGACATCCCACCCGGTGGGAGAAATCCGGATTTTCTTTACAAACTGTCCGGTGTCAGTACAATGGGCACAGTGAAAGGAGAGAAAGTGGCGGGCCCTGCTACAGGAAGTACCCATCTCTCCTTCAAGGAGTAAACAAGGTTACCATAGCAACAGACATTTAGCATGTTCCTGAAACAGAACCGCCCATTTTCTTGAAGCCATATGTGTTTATCTTGAGGCAGCCATTTTCTTGTAGACATATGTGTTTATCGTGAGGCAGTCATTTTCTTGTAGCCATATGTGTTTATCTTGAGGTGGCTATTTTCTTGTAGCTGCTCTGTGTTTTTGTTTTTCTCTTCCATGAATTGTCCCCTGGTAATCCACAGTGTGACAGCTGTACATACATCATTAATACATACACCCCCCCCCCCCCCCCCACTCGTTCCTTCCTGTGCTCTCAGGCACCAGACACATGGGGGAGTGGGGGGGATAATAAAATGTGTCCAACACAAGTTCTATTCAATCTGGTGCAACTGCCCATAGCAACCAATCAGCTTCTATCTCTCTTTGATTGACACAGCTAAGAAAATGAAAATATAAAAACTGATTGGCTGAGACATATTTTGTCTCAGACACTTTTCATTTGCCCCCTCTCCCCCATTGTATATACTGGGAAGTCTCTCTTCTATTGTCTCCATCATCACACATGCCATATGTCTGTGACACAATGTGAGTATAGCCTGAGATTCACAGAAATTCAAGTTGAATAAATGTACCCTCATAAAAAATTCATAATATAGAGAAATTGGCTGGTATGTAGGTGCCAGAGCAGTTGCTCATACTGACCCTTACGAAATTACACCCAACAAGATTGTAAGTTGGACTATCCTGGTACTTGATAATCAAAGAAAAGAAATGATAATTAAAAATATATACAGTTTAATAAGGACAAAAGACAGTTACACCGACAATAGTACATTAAAACAATACATAGTGTACACCACAGTTGATGAACTACTGGCGGGTTCCCCCCGAAGAGTTTCAAATGAAAAGGAGTGTACACAATTCCCTCAACTAGTTTCGCTGAAAGACCGCTTTATCAGGAGGATGATCTATAAGACAGATAATACATTTGAATAAAACATATTGACTGAGATTGTTATTGTCTGTAGATCAATATTCTCCTCCTTGGTGATAGGAATAAAGTTAAAAATAAAAAAGTGTGAAGAAAAACATTGTATGAAATAAAATAAATGTAATAAATTGTTTAATGAGTAACTCCACTTTTGTTAAGAAAAAAACATTCCCCTCTGGGTGATCTATGAACATTGGTGGGATTTTAACAAACTTTGTTGCAGATTCCTATCTTTTGATATTCTGAAGAAATCCCTGTGTGTTCCTCCGTACCTCTTGTGCATCATAATTATCAATCAGTTGCTGCAGGTGTAAAGCTCTAATGAGGAAAGTGGCAGGGTCTGCATCCTTTTCAGACATGATTTCCTATTGGGAGTATCTCACCAGAAATTACATTTTTGTTGCAGGGGATGCCTGAAATCTGACTTGTATCTTAGACAGACTTCTGGGAAAATCAGTCAACCAATCACACAAGCAGGAAATTATGTTTGGGGGGGGGGAGGGGGTGTTCTGTGTACATTCTGTGTACAGAACACCTCCAGGTAGCCATAATGCATTTTCAGAAAATTACAGAGCTGCAGATTGAAAAGGAAAGGTCATTTTTAATAACATTCAATTACAATATGACTTGTGTCGCAATTGTATACGCTATATTATTTTTTCTTTATTTGCTATTTTTTTTTCCCCCATGAAAGTGGAGTTACCCTTTAAAGCACTTCCCTGAACACACCCACAAATAAAAAGTGCAGTATAGGGTGATCATGTGTAATTCATCTGCACCCTACATGTGAGCTATCACCCCCACCATCATGGTAATATCCAAACTTCTGTGGCCATAATTAACTGATATGTGCATGTAGTTTCGTTCTAAATATTTTTTCGACAAAATTCGACGAAATTTGTTAATTTGGAAATATTCAAATTAATGTAAATCCATTTATCAAACTTTTCCAAAATGTAAAATTATTATTATTATTTATTATTGTTAATTTGCTATGTTCCATTCGTTTAGATGCAGTATTCATTATTTTGGATAATTTGTAACTTTGGATAAATTCACATTTATTATGTTCACTAAGACCCCTTTCACATTGTGCCGCCTCGGGCGTCATCGGCAAAGCGACGATATTTTTAGCGCCATTTTACCGTTGTTTTAGTGGCGCTATTGGGCCGCTAGCGGGGTGGTTTTAAAAGGGGTTAAATCTGCCCGCAAAATGCTGCCACAGCGCCGTTTTGCTGGCGATATGACAGCGCTGCCCCATTGATTTCAATGGGAAGGAGCGGTGGAGGAGCAGTGAGTTCACCGCACCTTCACCGCTCCAAAGAAGCTGCTGGCAGGACTTTTTCTGACGCCCTGCCAGCACAACCCTCCAGTGTGAAACCCCTCGCGCTTTCACACTGGAGTGAATGGAGCAGCTGTTTTAGGGCAGTTTGCAGGCGCTATTTTTAAAGCGATAGCGCCTGCAAAATGCCCTCAGTGTGAAAGGGGTCTAACAGCCAAATTTAAAAGGAAATTCCAATACCTATAATTTAATAGTTAGTTATTATTAGTTAGTTAGTTAGTTAGCTAGTTATTATTTCAGATTTTTTAATTTTCTAATTCTCAGATTATTAGTTAGTTAGTTAGGTAGTTATTATTTCGGAGTTTTGAATTTTCAAATTTTCAAATTTTGGTATCTTTGAATTTTCAGATTTTCGTTGTTTCAAATTTTCATTCTTATTTTTGGATTTTTCAAATGTTCGGATTTTCAAGTTTTCGGATATTCAAATTCAGGATTTTTACAAATTATCAAAATAACAAATACTGCATCTAAACAAATAAAAAAGTAACAAATTCCAATTTTTCCTAAGTTTTTTATTTGAAATAACAAATTTTGTTTATAACCAATGACCCGAAAAAAGAAAAAAAGAAATGAAAACGAACACATTTTTAGGCAGTGCGCATGTCTAATAATTCACAGCTAACTCTAAGCCCTTGTACACACGGTCGGACATTCCGACAACCAAATCCGTGAGATTTTGTCTGACAGATTTTGTCCGAAACTGGTGTTGCATACACACGGTCGGACAAAGTTGTCAGAAAATCCGATCTTTCGTAACGTGATGATGTTATTTCGTTATGACGGGACTACATTAAGGCTAGTAGCCAATAGCTTTGGTCTAGGAATTTGACCTGAGCATGCGTGGCACTTTGTCCGATCGGAATTCTTTACATTTCGGATCATGTTGTCGGAAAATTTTATAGCCCAGCTCTAAAACTTTGTTGGTCAGATATTCCGACGGAAACAGTCCAATGTAGCCCACACACAGTCGGATTATCCGACAAGATGGTCCGATCTGACATTTTCTGTTGGAATGTCCGACTGTGTGTACAAAGGCTAAGGCTCCATTCACATCTGCGTGTCTCTGGGAAGTGAAAAATGTGCATTGCACTTGCAGCGCCATTAATTGTTAAAGGTACAAAAAAAAACTGCCAAGAAAGGACACATTTTGTTATGCAACAAAAAATCACAAGAAATGCTGCAAATCACACAAGTCAGGACGTGGAAAAATGGTCCAGGAGATACTTTGCCACATTTGTCTAGCAGAAATTTTTTTTTTTTTTACAATATTGTCTTTGTTTGCATTAAACTTAATTTTGGCATATTTGCTTTTCTAAAAGCACACGTTTCATAAATACATTTCCAAATATCGTGTGACATAAAAAATTACAACTGCGGCCATTTTATTCTCCAGTAACTCTGCTTTCAGAAAATATATACTTTTTGGGGGGGTTTAATTTCTACAGATTTTTAACATGAGTGCAAAAAAGGCATTTAAAAAAAATGGCCTCCGCTGAGCCAGGTCTGAACCCTGTGGAGTATACATCCCTCAGGGACTCTGGCTGCAACCATGCAGCCAAATTTCTCATCGGGGAGCGGTGGCCGTCGATCTCAGAACTCACGGACCTGTTGGGAAGGTACCAACTCCCCTTCTGGAAAGCAATACAATTGCACGATTTTCTTCACTCCCTCCCGTGACCCCAGGATTTTTCGAGGCAATTGTCCCCATTTGAAACATTGTGCTCGGGTACTGACCCACTGGCTCACGTTCTCTCTCAAACATATGCATTGTTAATCATGCCAAAGGACTCGCCACATTTACCCTGTCTAGCAAAATGGGAAAGAGGCCTTGCCCATACGTTTTCGATATCACAAACAGCGTATTATCACCCTGGCCCTTGAATCCTCTACCTGTACCAAAATTCAGGAAACCCACTTCAAGGTCCTTACCCGTTGGTGTCTGACGCCTTCCCTGCTACACAGGTGCTTCCCCTCGTCCTCGGACCAGTGCTGGCGCTGTGCTGAGGATGAGGGCACCCTGCTCCACATTTTCTGGTCCTGTCCTAGATTGCGGACGTTTTGGGAAGAGGTCCGTCGCATTACCCAGAAGTTTACGGACTACGCTGTCCCAGATAATGCCGCTTTTTTCTTACTACATCACTCTATGATCCCCATCAAAAAATATAGAAGATCACTTGTTTGCCACCTTCTCAATGCTGCTAAGGCATGCATTCCCCTTCATTGGAAACAACACTCTCCCCCAGTGGCGGAATTATAGGGGTTGCAAAGATCGCCATGGCGACCGGGCCCCTTGCTGCAGGGGGCCCTTGAGGGCCCCCTGTACTCTTCGATAGGGGGGAGGCTGAGAGGAGATCCCCAATCATCAGCCAAACTTTAATCGGCACTATGCAGGGAGCTCCTCACATTAGCCTAAGTGAAAGCACAGTGCTGTGCTCTTTGTCTCCCCCTACAGTGCAGGACTATCTACTGTATTTGTGTTTATGTGTCTGTGTGTGTATTTGTTTGTGAGTGTGAGCATGTGTGTGAGTATGTGAGCATGCATGGATCTGTGTGTGTATGTGTGAGCATGCTTGTATGTGTGTGTGAGCATGCTTGTGTATATGTGTGTGTGTGTGTGCGCATGCTTGTGTGTGTGCGTGTGTTCATAAATGTATGTGTATGTATCCATGTGAGTGTGCATGTATGCAAATGTATGTATGTGCATGTGTTTATCAGTGGCGCAGCATCCAAAGGGTGCACAGGTGCTGCCCCCTCTCTCCAGCCACCCCCTCTATGACCAATGGATAGATTCATGCATAGCATAGCATGAATCTATCCATGACCACCGCTGCCACCCCCATATTTAGGTGTCTTGTCCCTTTTGGGGTGCCGGGTGCCTGAATTACAGCGGTGGGGGGTGTTTTTGAAGCACCTGATTAGAGCCATAGGTGTGTGTGTGTGTATGTATATATATATATAGTATATGTGTGTTTACATGAATGTATACACATTTTATGCATACATACGGCAGGGAAGGGGTTAAACTTTACCAACTGACCGTTATTTTTTTCAGTTACAGAGCTAAAAATAGAACACCTCATCCAGCCGTTGAAGCTGTGTGAATGCAGGCTGGAGACAGGAATAAATGATTTTATTATTAAAACGATACATAAAAACATGGAGAAAGCAGATGAATTTTAAATAAAGATGTCCCATATATCCCAAATAATTGATAAATAAACCCCACTGGTGTTGTTTACCAGATATAGTGGTGTGGCTGCAACAGCAAGGTCATGTGACCTAATTTGCATAACCAGTGTTGTCATGGCGATGACCGTTTGCTCATATATATAGGATTGCTCAGCACCTGCAGCTCACTTGCTTAGTTGACTTTGTCCAGGCAGGAAGCGTTATCTCTCTCTCTCTGCAGTGTTGCGAGTTCTATTAGAACAATGACACGATTTCAGAGAAAGTACGGTTACAAGGCGAAGAATCTTCTGAACACCAACCAAGAAGATTCAGTTTTATTGCTTAATGTGCGCCCATTACCAGAGGAGCACCGGGCAAATCCACCGCCCCAAACTACCGCCCCTAAAAGGGGTAGAGCCGGGGCAATCGGGCAGAGGGTCAGGGCTGCCATAGGTAGAATCTGGCCCTTCCGAAGCCCCAAAGTCACAAAAGATGACATAGATAGTAAGTAGTATTTTAACCACTTTCAGACCGGACCATTTTGCTGGTAAATGACCAGAGGTCTTTTTACACTTTGGCACTGCGCTGCTTTAACTGGTAATTGCGCGGTCATGCAATGTTGTACCCAAACAAAATTTGCGTCCTTTTCTTCCCACAAATAGAGCTTTCTTTTGATGGTATTTGATTGCCTCTGCGATTTTTATTTTTTGCGATATAAACGTAAAAAGACCGCAAATTTTGAAAAAAAATGATATTTTCTACTTTTTGTTATTAGAAAAATCCAATAAACTCAATTTTAGTCATACATTTAGGCCAAAATGTATTCAGCCACATGTCTTTGGTAAAAAAAAAGTCAATAATTGTATATTTATTGGTTTGCGCAAAAGTTGTCACATCTACAAACTAAGGTACGTTTTCTGGAATTTACGCAGCTTTTAGTTTACGACTGTCTATCTCATTTCTTGAGGTGCTAAAATGACAGGGCAGTACAAAACCCCCCCAAATGACCCCATTTTGGAAAGTAGACCCCCTAAGGAAATTGATAAGAGGCATGTTGAGCCCATTGAATATTTTATTTTTTTGCCTCAAGCGATTGAATAATGACAAAAAAAAAATTTTTTTTTTTTTTTTACACAAAGTTGTCACTAAATGATATATTGCTCACACATGCTATGGGCGTATGTGAAATGACACCCCAAAATAAATTCTGCTGCTTCTCCTGAGTACGGGGATACCACATATGTGGGACTTTTTGGGAGCCTAGCTGCGTACAGGGCCCCGAAAACCAAGCACCGCCTTCAGGCTTTCTAAGGGCGTAAATTTTTGATTTCACGCCTCACTACCTATTACAGTTTTGAAGGCCATAAAATGCCAAGATGGCACAAAACCCCCACAAATGACCCCATTTTAGAAAGTAGACACCCCAAGCTATTTGCTGAGAGGCATGTTGAGTCCATGGAATATTTTATATTTTGCCACAAGTTGCGGGAAAATTACAAACTTTTTTTTTTTTTTTCACAAAGTTGTCACTAAATGATATATTGCTCATGCATGCCATGGGCATATGTGAAATGACACCCCAAAATAAATTCTGCTGCTTCTCCTGAGTACGGGGATACCACATATGTGGGACTTTTTGGGAGCCTAGCCGCGTACGGGGCCCCGAAAACCAAGCACCGCCTTCAGGCTTTCTAAGGGCGTAATTTTTTGAGTTCACTTCTCACTACCTATTACAGTTTTGAAGGCCATAAAATGCCAAGATGGCACAAAACCCCCACAAATGACCCCATTTTAGAAAGTAGACACCCCAAGCTATTTGCTGAGAGGCATGTTGAGTCCATGGAATATTTTATATTTTGCCACAAGTTGCGGGAAAATTACAAACTTTTTTTTTTTTTCACAAAGTTGTCACTAAATGATATATTGCTCACGCATGCCATGGGCATATGTGAAATGACACCCCAAAATAAATTCTGCTGCTTCTCCTGAGTACGGGGATACCACATATGTGGGACTTTTTGGGAGCCTAGCCGCGTACGGGGCCCCAAAAACCAAGCACCGCCTTCAGGCTTTCTAAGGGCGTTACAGTTTTGAAGGCCATAAAATGCCAAGATGGCACAAACCCCCCCCCCAAATGACCCCATTTTAGAAAGTAGACACCCCTAAATTTAGGGGTACACTAGTGAGACTAGGTAATAAATGGCGGGTGCCCTGAAACTATAAAAAAATAACTAACCAACCAGCGTCACCTGTAACAGTTATATGGTGATCACTGGTGAAAGGGTTAACTAGGGGGCAATCAGGGGGCTTTATGCGGTAGTATATGGGGGTCCCTGGCGCTATAAAAAGCTGCGGCGAACCTAAATACCTACCTGCCTAACTAGCGTCACCTGTGACACTAATACAGCGATCAGAAAAATGATCGCTTATTAGGCTGGGTTCACACTGGAGCGATGCGGGAACGCCACGAATGCGCGGCGGGTTCCCGCATCGCATGCCTCCCGGCGGCAGTTCACACTGCCCTATGCGAACTGCTGGGAGTGTCAGTGAAATGTTAATGACACCCCCAGATCAGTTCGCATATCGCAGTGCGATCTGCAAACTTGGATCGCATGGTGTGAACACCCATGCGATCCGATTCTGCTGCGGACCAAAAAAAGGGTCCCGTGCGAGTTTGCGGCGGGTGCGGCGGGTGCGACACGAATTCAGCCATACTATCTGTATAGCTGAACTCGAATCGCACAGAGATCGGATGTGATTTGCACTGCAGTGCGGTGCGAATCACATCCGTTCTCATAAACCGCTGCAATGTGAACCCAGCCTTAGTGACACTGGCGACGGGGGGTGATCACGGGGTTAAACCTTTATTGGGGGGGTTAGGGGGGTACCTTAGAACTAAAGGGGGCTAACCCTAACTGCCCTAACAGTTATTAGTCACAAATGACACCTGCCGGGTGATCAGGGGGTTAAACCTTTATTAGGTAATAAATGGCGGGTGCCCTGAAACTATAAAAAAATAACTAACCAACCAGCGTCACCTGTAACAGTTATATGGTGATCACTGGTGAAAGGGTTAACTAGGGGGCAATCAGGGGGCTTTATGCGGTAGTATATGGGGGTCCCTAGCGCTATAAAAAGCTGCGGCGAACCTAAATACCTACCTGCCTAACTAGCGTCACCTGTGACACTAATACGGCGATCAGAAAAATGATCGCTTATTAGGCTGGGTTCACACTGGAGCGATGCGGAAACGCCGCGAATCCGCGGCGGGTTCCCGCATCGCATGCCTCCCGGCGGCAGTTCACACTGCCCTATGCGAACTGCTGGGAGTGTCAGTGAAATGTTACTGACACCCCCAGATCAGTTCGCATATCGCAGTGCGATCTGCAAACTCGGATCGCATGGTGTGAACACCCATGCGATCCGATTCTGCTGCGGGCCAAAAAAAGGGTCCCGTGCGAATTTGCGGCGGGTGCGGCGGGTGTGGCGGGTGCGGCGGGTGCGGCGAATGGCTGAACTCGAATCGCACAGAGATCGGATGTGATTTGCACTGCAGTGCGGTGCGAATCACATTCGTTCTCATAAACCGCTGCAATGTGAACCCAGCCTTAGTGACACTGGGGACGGGGGGTGATCACGGGGTTAAACCTTTATTGGGGGGGTTAGGGGGGTACATTAGAACTAAAGGGGGCTAACCCTAACTGCCCTAACAGTTATTACAGTCACAAATGACACCAATGCAAAAAAAAAAAAAAAAAAAAAAAAAATGACATTGGTGTCACTGTGACTGGGGGGCAGGGGTAATTGGGGGGGTGATCGGGGGGTAAAGGGGGGGTGTGAGTGTGCCTGGCATGTTCTACTGTGTGTGGGATGTGTTGGTGCAACTCACTGATCCGCTCTCCTCCGTGTCGGAACGAAAAATACCGACACGGAGGAGAGAATACATCACTTCCTCTCCTGTGTTTACATTACAGGAGAGGAAGTGATGTCACCGGGGATTTCCATTCGTCGGGAGCGATCGCGAGGGGGTGGCCATGAATGAATGGCCGTCCCCTCGTCCGGGATCGCTCCCGAACGAAAACCGACCGCCGCAGGCACCGGGCGGGGGCCCGATCGGGCCCCCGACCCGCGGGAGGCAAAGCACGTACATGTACGTGCTTATGCCTGCCCGTGCCATTCTGCCGACGTACATCGGCGTGAGGCGGTCGGCAAGTGGTTAATGAATTATAATGCAAGGTCACATGATGGATGTTATATATATATGTATATATATATAATCCGATAAATAGGGTGAGGTGCACTTCAGTAATCAGCCACAGTGCAAAGCAATCAAGCCTTCCCATAGGATATATATAGAAAAAACAATGACGGACTGATGCACTTAAAATGTAATAAAAATTCAGCATACGTAACGTGCCCTTTATATGATAAATTATGCAATCTGCAACTTTGTGGAATTTTTAATACATTTTAAGTGCAGCAATCCCTTTGTATATATATATATATATATAATGTTTATATATATATATATATATATATATATATATATATATATATATATATATATATATATATATATATATATAAATGTACACACAGTATATACTGTGTGTACATATATATATATATGTACACACAGTATATACTGTATATATATATATATATATATATATATATATATATATATATATATATATATATCAGTATTTATCAGTACTTATTATTTATAATAATTACATTTATTGATACATACATAATTATTATTATTATTATTATTATTATTATTATTATTATTATTAATAATAATAATAATAATAACAATAATAATACTGTCGTATATACATATACACATTTTAAGTGCAGCAAAGCCTTTGTGTGTATATACTGTGTGTTTGTATGTATATATATATATATATATATATATATATATATATATATATAGATAGATAGATAGATAGATATATATATATCTATATATATCTATATATATCTATATATATATATATATATATATATATATATATATATATATACATAGATATATACATACAATTTTAAATACTGCTTATTATTTATAATAATTACATGTATTAATAAATAAATAATCAATAGTATGATTAATAATAATAACAATAATAATAATAATAATAATACGGTGATATGTCCATATACACAATTTAAGTGCAGAAAACCCTTTGTGTATATATACTGTGTGTGTATATATATATATATTTAAAAAAATTATATATATATATATATATATATATATATATATATATGTATACAGGGCCCCTGATAGAAATCATGGGGCCCCGTACAGCCTACCTGACAGGGCCCCCCTTCAGCCTCACCCCTGGTCCCTCCTTCAGCCCCACCCCTGGCCCTGCCCCTATACAGAGAGGCTAGGGTATACATAAAGGCTAAATTGTGGGCGTGGCTATTTTAAAAATATGCGCTACGCGGAGCTGGAAAATGGACATGGTTTAAATTACGCTTAATTATTAGGTCTGGTTAGTGTAAGATGACTGTGTGTAGGATGCAGATGATACTGTGCTGCGTTCATAACTGCACTGTCCAATTTGTCACAAACAGTTCTACATGAAAAAGAAGATGCCATGTCACCCTTTAAAAAAAAAAATGAGAAGTAATATGTCTAAGGGAGCAGTTCACACCATGGCTGCATCTGAATTGCAAATAAATGTGCCACCAGACTCCTCCCCCCTTCCCCAAGTGCCTCCGTCTGCTAACGAAGGGAAGGGGGGAGGAGTCCGGCGACATTGATGTCCATGACGTCACCAGACAGTTTGGACAGTGATGGTAAATACAGATGTGTTTTACTGGGATCATTCAGTGAGCTAAGTGTAGGCAAATTTTTTGATAACCTCCGTTTTTAACATTGTTGTCTTTAGAGGCTAATAAGCTGTGATATTTTTTGCTGTGTGTTTCGGCTTCTGCTGTTGCCATGATGGCGGCACTTGCTTTTGATTGACATGTGACATCCTAGCCATGCCCCGCTATGTCTGGCTTCTGCCATTGCCATAACAACGGTGCTATTTAAATAGACTATAGAGTGATGCCTACTTGCTTACTATAAAGTGACTGACAGTCAATATACTAGATAAGTTTTATAAGTTAAACTAACTTTCTACGTTTTTCTTAAAGTTTAATAAAAAAAAAAAAGGACTTACGTCAGTGCTACAGCTTAAATTTAAAATGAATGTATTTGTGTGAACTGTGACGTTAAGTCATGGATTGTAGAAACTAACTAGTGTCGGGTGATTGTATTAAGTGTATACCACATTTATCACTGACTAATGCAGAGTTGCAATGCTAGGAGATCAGCTAAAAGTAGTTCGATCTGTATGTGTGTTATAATTAATCAAAATTAGTCGCATTAATTGATTTTTAAAAAATTGATTAATCGAACACAAAATTTTTAATCAGTAACAGCCCTAATATAATTTTTAAAATGATATATATATATATATATATATATATATATATATATATATATATATATATATATATATATATATATATATATATATATTTATATAGATCTATATATATATATATACAGTGGTGTGAAAAGTGTTTGCCCCCTTCCTCATTTCCTGTTCCTTTGCATGTTTGTCACACTTAAGTGTTTCGGAACATCAAACCAATTTAAACAATAGTCAAGGACAACACAAGTAAACACAAAATGCAATTTGTAAATGAAGGTGTTTATTATTAAAGGTGAAAAAAAATCCAAACCATCATGGCCCTGTGTGAAAAAGCAAACCTAATAACTGGTTGGGCCACCCTTAGCAGCAACAACTGCAACCAAGCGTTTGCGATAACGTGCAATGAGGCTTTTACAGCGTCCTGGAGGAATTTTGGCCCACTCATCTTTGCAGAATTGTCCTAATTCAGTTACATTAGAGGGTTTTCGAGCATGAACGGCCTTTTTAAGGTCATACCACAACATCTCAATAGGATTCAGGTCAGGACTTTGGCTAGGCCACTCCAAAGTCTTCATTTTGTTTTTCTTCAGCCATTCGGTGGTGGACTTGCTGGTGTGTTTAGGATCATTGTCCTGCTGCAGAACCCAAGTTCGTTTCAGATTGAGTACACGAACAGATGGTCGGACATTCTCCTTCAGGATCTCTTGGTAGACAGCAGAATTCATAGTTCCTTTTATCACGGCAAGTCTTCCAGGTCCTGAAGCAGCAAAACAGCCCCAGACCATCACACTACCACCACCATATTTTACTGTTGGTATAATGTTCTTTTTATGAAATGCAGTGTTCCTTCTATGTCAGATATACTTGGACACACACCTTCCAAAGAGTTCCACTTTTGTCTCATCGGTCCACAGAATGTTGTCCCAAAAGTCTTGGGGATCATCAAGATGTGTTGTGGAGAAATTGAGACGAGCTTTGATGTTCTTTTTGCTCAGCAGTGGTTTTCTCCTTGGAACTCTGCCATGCAGGCCATTTTTGCCCAGTCTTTTCCTGATGGTGGAGGCATGAACGCTGACCTTAACTGAGGCAAGTGAGGCCTAGGGTCTTTTGTGACCTCTTGGATGAGTCATCGCTGCGCTCTTGGGGTAATTTTGGGCGGCCGGCCACTCCTGGGAAGGTTCACCACTGTTCCATGTCTTCGCCATTTGTGGATAATGGCTCTCACTGTGGTTCGCTGGATTCCCAAAGCTTTGGAAATTGCTTTTTTTAACCCTTTCCAGACTGATAGATCTCAATTACTTTCTTTCTCAATTGTTCCTGAATTTCTTTGGGTCTCGGCATGATGTGTAGCTTTTAAGGATCTTCTGGTGGACCTTACTGTGTCAAGCAGCTCCTATTTAAGTGATGCCTTGATTGTGAACAGGTGTGGCAATAATCAGGCCTGGGTGTGGCTAGAGAAATTGAACTCAGGTGTGGACAACCACAGTTATAGTATGTTTTAACAAGGGGGGCAATCACTTTTTCACACAGGGCCATGATGGTTTGTATTTTTTTTCACCTTTAATAATAAACACCTTCATTTACAAATTGCATTTTGTGTTTACTTGTGTTGTCCTTGACTATTGTTTAAATTGGTTTGATGTTCCGAAACACTTAAGTGTGACAAACATGCAAAGGAACAGGA
Source organism: Lithobates pipiens (assembly GCF_037356315.1). Classification (NCBI taxonomy): domain Eukaryota; kingdom Metazoa; phylum Chordata; class Amphibia; order Anura; family Ranidae; genus Lithobates; species Lithobates pipiens. Next base: position 50,545,630 of record NW_027507764.1, on the reverse strand, counting down.
AATGAGGAAGGGGGCAAACACTTTTTCACACCACTGTATATATAGATCTATATCTGTATCTACCTATCTATATCTACCTATCTATATATATATATATATATATATATATATATATATATATATATATATATATATATATATATATATATATATATATATATATACATCTATATATATATATATATATATATATATACATATATATCAGTATATACATATCATATATATATATACATAGATAGCTCAGCACATTTGGCGCCATGTCTCACTGTATACTGTTTGTTTAAGAAGATCCATTTTAATGGATGTTGGCTTTAGAACAGCTGCTCCCGTGCATTTACGTGGTGATCCTGCCCCCTCCTGTATGTGTTTTTTTTTTATTTTTTTTTATTTTTTTTTATTTATTTTTTAATCCCAAATGGGATTTTATGTTGAAATTCTGTGTCTCAACTATATTCAAAGCATTTGGCTCATAGTGATGGCATGATCCTATTGACCTCAATGGGCAAATTTGTGTTGAATAAACTCGACCAAGGCTGTGGGATCTGTACCACCCCTTCCGGCTGCCATGGTGGGATTTAGTTTGGCTTCCAGAGGTAGTGAAACACAGATCAACCTTTTTTTTTAACCACCTGTGTGAAAGGGCCCCGTCAGTTTTAAGCAGTTTGTCTTTCCTCTCTAACTGCCACTTTTGCTGGACAGCTTGGTCTGATAAACGAACTTGAAAAATAACAGACTTAAAAAATAACAGACTGGCAGGATCACCAGGCAATCAAACTATTTTATGGGGGGGAACAGACTGCATTGGAGAGGTCTTTTTTTCTTTTGCCCAGGGTTCCACCATAAACATGGGAATTCAGGGGAATAGCTGGTATAGATGTCATTGAGAACAATTTAACATATGCCGCATACATACGATCGGAATTTTGGTCGGAAAAAAGCTCTGATGATTTTTCCGATGGGATTCTGCTCAAGCTTGGCTTGCATACACGCAGTCACACAAAAGTTCTCTGAACTTTTGACCGCCGAGAACGCGTTCAATGCTTCTGAGCATGCGTCAAATTGTTTCCGAGCGTGCGTAGGAATTTCGCACGTCGGAATTTGTACAGATGATCGGAATTTCCGATCTGAACTTTTTGCAACCGAAAAATTGAGAACCTGCTCTCAATCTTTTACTGGCCAAGATTCCACCAGCAAAAGTCCGATGGAGCATACACACAATCACATTTTCCTACCAAAAGCTCTCATTGGAATTTTGCTGCCAGAATTTCCGATCGTGTGTACGGGGCATAACACTTGTTCTGGCATTGAAAGCCAAGCATTAAGAATGAATTAAGTCCCACCACCCCACCCCCGCACCAGGGCAGAGAACTCCCATATTGTCCATGTATATAGAGAATCCCCATAAAGGAAATATGTAACACCAGATTATTTCCATAACACTCACTCATAAAACTCATATATGTAAAAGACGATCAATGTTGTGTAAAGAGCAAGAATAAAAATGACTGTTTTCTTCTTTCTCCAGGACAAAATGATGAACATCTCAATGTCAGGCAGCCTTACATATGGCTTCCATATATTAGTAAGGCTGACCCGGATAAAACGATGGAGAACAAACAAACCCAAACAACTCCATCAACCAATGAGGACCAGGAGACCGTGCAGGTCACAGCAATGGAGGACAAGAACATACAAGTCACTCCATCCATCAATGAGGACCAGAAGACTGTACAGGCTGTGACTATGGAGGACAAGAACATACAAGTCACTCCATCCATCAGTGAGGACCAGAAGACTGTACAGGCTGTGACTATGGAGGACAAGAACATACAAGTCACTCCATCCATCAGTGAGGACCAGAAGACTGTACAGCCCACACCTATGGTGGACAAGAACATACAAGTCCCATCATCCACCAATGAAGACCAGAACACAGCACAGGCTGTAATTGAGGACAAGAAAACAGAAGTCAGTCCATCCACCAGTAAGGAGAAGAAATCAAAGGAGTTCAGAATCACCAAAGTGAACACATCTCTCTCACTTTCATCACTCCACTCTGACTTATCAAGCAATCATTTTTCATGTTTTGCACTCAGTAGTGGTGTTGAGAGTCTGCAATCTTCATCTATCAGCAGCACAAACCATGAGATAGCTTCACCAGTCCCATCTGGCAGTGCCATTAAGGACCAGCCATGTGTATTCTCCCTCGAAAAGATGACCTGTTATAGAATCCTTGGAGAGGGTTCTTATGGGAAAGTGGTGTTGGCCTCTCATCCTGCCATTGACCAGAAGCTGGCAGTTAAACTTGTGCAAAAGAAAGGAGTACTTAAAGCTAATGATTGCAATGCGATTTTCATAGAACGTGATGCCCTGAAGGCAGCCAGTGAGAGTCCATTTATCACACATCTGTTTGGATCATTCCAGACAGAGGTAAGTCTTTTTCACCTTCCAATTTCTTCACCTCTTTTCTGTATTGTACTCCACTACTAATCCAGACCCCGCAAAAATGTTATGCAAATGGTGACTTTTTTGGGAGCTGTAATTTACATAAGGCTAAGAAACCCCCTTTCCCCTCATATGATGGTCTTCACACCTGTAAAATAGTCCCTTAGGCACTGAGTGCTGAATTGTGAGAGGCAGAAGGAAGCTTCACTTGTGCCCCACACCAGGTTTTTCCTGAGGGCTCCAGATGTAGTGGGTGTAGAGCAGTATGGGGAAGAGCAGAACTCTAAAGTGCCTCCTACAAGCCTGGAGGATGGTTAGGTAAACTGTACAGAGTAGAAGTTATATTTAACCACTTCAGCCCCAGAAGGATTTACCCCCTTAATGACCAGGCCATTTTTTTCAATACGGCACTGCGTCACTTTAACTGACAATTGCGCGGTCATGTGACATACATAAACAAAATGTATGTCTTTTTTTTTCTCACAAATAGAGCTTTCTTTTGGTGGTATTTGATCACCTCTTTTTATTTTAGCACTATAAACAAAAAAAGATCATCAATTCTGAAAAAAAAAAATATATTCTTTACTATTTGCTATAATAAATATCCCAAATTTTTTTGGGAAAAAAACTAATTTATTCATCAGTTTAGGCCAATATGTATTCTTCTACATATTTTTGGTTAAAAAAATCGCAATAATCATATATTGATTGGTTTGCGCAAAAGTTATAGCGTCTACAAAATAGGGGATATATTTATGGCATTTTTATTTTTTATTTTTTTTACCAGAAATGGCAGTGATCAGTGATTTTTAGTGGGATCGCGACATTGCACACTTTTTTGGGACCAGTGACATTTATACGGCAATCAGTGCTAAAAATAGCCACTGATTACTGTATAAATGACACTGGCAGGGAAGGGGTTAACACTAGGGGGTGATCAAGGCGTTAAGTGTGTCCTAGGGAGGTGTTTCTAACTGTGGGGGGGAGGGGACTGACTGGGAGTAGAGACAGATCGCTGTTCCTGGACACTAGGAACAGGCGAGCTCTCTCTACTGCCCTGTCAGAACGGGGATGTTTGTTTACATTGTGCAGCGGTCGTGGGTGGCCGGCGGACATCGCGGCCGCTGGCCACGCACATCAGCATTGTGCATGCACCTGCTATTGCTCTTAAAATGGCCTACATACACCTTCAGTGATTTGCTCAGCCGTGCCAATCTGCTGCCATTTAATGGCGGCAACTGGTCTGCAAGCGGTTAAGGAAACCACAATTGAAGAGGCTGTCATCTCTGACTTACTTTTGAAATTGCTATTTGCCTGGTTGCTTATGGTCTCAAAACTCTGAGTCACTAAGAACAAGTCCGCACCTAGCAAGACAGGAGAAATCAGGCCTCCTGATCTACATGGGACGTCAAGGATGGTGAACCAAAGAAAAGCTCTAGCATTGCAATAAGAACAGTCCAGAAATTTGTAGTTTCTCTGTCCTGCTTTTCTAAATTGTGTGTGTGTGTCTCTCTGTCTATTCCTCCACAAAATGAAATCCTGAATGTCTATAATATAATCTTTACCTCTTATGTTCACACAGAATCATCTCATCTTTGCAATGGAATGCCTGAGCAGAGGCGATTTCTTTGACACCTTGGTTGAAGGAGCTCCATTTCCTGAGAACACCATAAGGTAAGATCAATAACCGGGTCACTATGGAGTCGGGGTGACTGACCACTGTGGACAGGCAGTGACGTAGTCAGCCCCTTCACCTGAGCCCAGTCCACCTAAACTCCTATGTACTATAGGGGGAAGTCATTTCATCTTCAGTTTTAATTGGTCTGTGATGATTTGGGATGCTAATTCACATTTATCTATTTCCACAACAGATACTTCATAGCGGAAATGCTCTGCGGTCTGCAGTTTCTGCATTCTAAGGAGATCGTCCACAGAGACATCAAGCCAGAAAATATCCTCTTGGATGACGCCGGCCACATCAAAATCACGGACCTGGGCTTGGCGGCTTTCGGTGTCACGGAGTCCAAGCGGATTGAAGGACGAGCGGGGACAATACTGTACATGGCACCTGAGGTAAGATACATTCTATCCACCCGACCTAATTGTAATGTTTGTCATTATGGAATATAGGGATAAGATAAAGGGTGCTCCCTTTTCAATAAATGAAGAATTTCTCCACTGGTGCCCTGATTGCTTTCAATGGGTTTCCAGGCTGGAACTATATCCCCCAAAAAGGTGGGGATTTCTGAGAGTTGCAGCAATTTTGGAGCTTCTTTGTAGGGGACATTGAGGCCAGGTGTAGATGGCTGGCTCTGTCCGGCCCAATTCCTACTTACAAATGGGATTAAAGCTTTATGAGTTGCCCACTTGCTGTATTCCTTCTCTTTAACATGATGAGTGCTTGTGAACATTGAGCTATTGGGATCAGTATACCTTTATCTAGGGCTATTTAGGTGTATGCAAAACCTTTCTATTTTTATTTTGGTAAGAGCAGGGAAGGGTTTGACCATCTGTCAGCTTTGCAGAGGTGTCTGTGTGTCTCCTTTGGGGCCCCATCTGTTTGTATTGGTGACCATTGTCATTGAGAAAGAATGTAAGGGGAGATCTAAAGTCTAGAGTCTTCCCCAGAACATGAGGTGAGGAGAAACCTTCAATGGGGATTCCTGTTCTGGGGACAATTCTCTAAGCCCTTGTACACACGGTCGGATATTCCGATGGACAATGTCCGATAGGACCGTGTTGTCGGATTATCCGACAGTGTGTGGGCTCCATCGGACTGTTTCCGTCGGAGGATCATACGGACCAATTTTTCCAGCTGGACTATAAAATTTTCCGACAACATGATCCGATCGGACTTTGTCCGATTGTGTGTAGAGAATTCCGATCGGACAAAGTGCCACGCATGCTCAGATCAAATTCCTATACCAAAGCTATTGGCTACTAGCCTTAACGTAGTCCCATCATAAAAAAGAAATGACGTCATCACGTTCTGAACGATCGGATTTTCTGACAACTTTGTCCGACCGTGTGTATGCAATAGTTTCAGACAAAATCCGTCAGATTTGGTTGTCAGAATGTCCGACCGTGTGTACAAGGGCTAAGAGAGAAATTTCCCTAAATTTGGGAGACTTCAACCAATTTCCCTTTGTGTCTCTGGTAGACCCAAAGACCCACCTTAAATATTCGCAAGCTCCACCTTAGTTTGATGTCTTTTGAGCACAATTTTAGGACTCCTCCTTTAGGACCCCTCATAGAGCACATATACCAGCATGTAGTTATCTCTGTCCTCTGTCTGGCCTGACAATGAGCTCATCCTTATTTCTCTTCATTATGTTTTTACAGATCCTTCAACGTTTGCCATACTTTGGCATGGTCGACTATTACGCCCTGGGAATAATAGTATACGTGATGGCGGACGGCGGACATCCATTTCTTAGCGGCGATGAGTCCTCAGAAGAAGTACTGGATATAGTGACCACCGTGGAACCGGATTATCCAGAAGACATAGACACTAACCTGCATGACATCATAGAGAGGGTAAGTATACACAGTCCTTTCCAGGTTACATATATCTTAATAGGATTTTGGAAAACACAATTTCACATTCTTACCCGCACACATTGATGAAGGTTATAGCAATACTTTCAGCAAGCTGACTGCTTAACCACTTCAGCCCTGGACCATTTGGCTGCCCAAAGAGCAGAGCACTTTATGCGATTCTGCACTGCGTCGCTTTAACTGACAATTGCGCGGCCATGTGACGTGGCTCTCAAACAAAATTGACATCCTTTTTTTCCCATAAATAGAGCTTTCTTTTGGTGGTATTTTATCACCTCTGCGTTTTTATTTTATTTTTGCGCTATAAACAAAAAAAGAGCGACAATTTTGAAAAAAAAGCAATATTTTTTACTTTTTGTTATAATAAATATCCCCCAAAAATATATATAAAAACATTTTTTTCCTCAGTTTAGGCTGATATGTATTCTTCTACATATTTTTGGTAAAGAAAAAAAAAATCGAAGTAAGCGTATATTGATTGGTTTGCGCAAAAGTTATAGCATCTACAAAATAGGGATAGTTTTATGGCTCTTTTATTATTCATTTTATTTATTAGTAATGGCGGCGATCTGCGATTTTTATCGGGACTGCGACTACTGTATAAATGTCACTGGTAGTGAAGGGGTTAACCAGTGAAGGGTTTAAGTGTGTCCTATTGCGTGTTCTAACTGAAGGGGGGATGGGACTGTGCAGGGAACATGACAGATCACTGTTCATACTATGTGTCGATCAAACTATGTGAAATGATCTGTCTGGTGAACTAATGAAAAACAGCGCTGGCAAATGTGAAAAAACAGACATGTAAATATAAGTGACAACTCATGCCAATAAACACAATATCTGACAATGATTAAAAATAAGTCCAACGTGAATAAAGTGCATACAGTAAATCCCCCTTCTGAGACCGCACTCACCAGACAGGCAAACTATCCAGCCCAGAAACAATGAATGAACTGATGATATGAACAGTTCCAAATGGAGACTCTGAGTGCACACTGGATCACAAAGGAAATGCCACGTTCCACCGGTAAAAGAGTAAAAATAGTATGGTGAAGCACTGCGAGGCTCAATCAATGTTGCGCGCTAAGCGCTACTTACAGAATGAATAGAGAAAGGCAAACTTTCATACAGAAACTTCTGCAATCGTCGCTCATGCAGCGCACGCTCCACGGAGGCAGGAAATGGCGTCACTGGTTAAGCCATAGGCCAGAAATTACGTTGACGCGTTTCACCCCTCCTCCAGGGCGTCATCAAAGACATCCAAACGATCTGTCTGTTCTCCCCTCAGAGAACCGGAAACTGTGTGTTTACACACAGATCAAAATTAAGGAAAATGAAATATGTAACTGTCAGAATCAATTATTAAAAGAAGAGTTCTGTTGTTCAGATATTGTTCATGTTACTTCAGTGCTTCTTATTATATTTTGTTCCTTTTTTACAGTTTATATGTAAAGACCAAGAGAAGCGGATGAGGCTAGTAAGTGAGATCAGAGAACACCCATTCTTACAGATGGTGGACTGGAAGGAGACAGAGAATGGGAAATCACCACCGCCATTTCCAGCAGGAAATGTAAGTATCCGGATAAGGGAGGAGATTTCTAGGGATTTTTTCCAAACAAATCAGAAACATTAACAAAATATTTTTTTCTGTTTCCAGCTTTCTGAGGAAGATCTGAGTGAAGGAGTGCCAGTGGATGAATTTATTCAATCTGTAGACCGTGGGAAGCGGATAAAGCCAGAGAAGCAGAAGGAATTCTATAGCTTCACCTATGTGAGTGAGCGTCTGAAGCTGCAGCCAGTGGTCTGATCTCCACCACTGGAAAACATCAATGCAGAGCTTCATCACCACCATCAAAGAGGCACTAACATCAATGTAGAGCCTCATCACCACCATCAGAGAGGCAGTAACATCAATGTAAAGCCTCATCACCACCATCAGAGAGGCAGTAACATCAATGCAGAGCCTCATCACCACCATCAGAGAGGCAGTAACATCAATGTAGAGCCTCATCACCACCAATGGAGATGCATCTAAATAGAATGCATTTTCTGACCTATTAAAGAGTAAAGAAAGTAGAGCTTTTTACAGGGAGATGAACAGGTCACCCTAGACTGATGATTCAGGGACTATCCGATCGCCTTAAGGGGTCAGGAAGGAATTTTTTCCCCTTTGGAGCCCATCTGACCGAGGGGGTTTTCGCCTTCCTCTGAATCATCCTAAGGTTTAGGGTTCTGAGAATTCCTCACCTCTGAGGAGTCAGAGGATAATAATGACTAGGGATGAGCTTCGGCGAATAGTGAACAATTTGGGGTGTTTGTGGCAAATTCTAAAAATCGGGAACACCATGTACAAGTCTATGGGAGAAATCTAAAGTGCTAATTTTAAAGGCTAATATGCAAGTTATTGTCCTAAAAAGTGTTTGGGGACCTGGATCCTGCCCCAGGGGACATGGATTAATGCAAAAAAAAGTTTTAAAAACGGCCGTTTTTTCGGGAGCAGTGATTTTAATAATGATTAAAGTGAAACAATAAAAGTTTAATATTCCTTTAAATTTTGTACCCGGGGGGGGGGTCTATAGTATGCCTGTGATGGGGCATATGTTTCACTTTAATCATTATTCAAATCACTGCTCCCGAAAAAACGGCCGTTTTTAAAACTTTTTTTTGCATTGATCCATGTCCCCTGGGGCAGGACCCGGGTCTCCAAACACTTTTTAGGACAGTAACTTGCATATTAGCCTTTAAAATTAGCACTTTAGATTTTGAATGTTCGAGTCCCTTAGACTTTAATAGGTTTCTAAAGTTCACACGAAGTTTAGGTCTGTTCGCAGGTTCTGGTGTGAACCGAACAGGGGGGTGTTCGGTTCATCCTTAACAGTGACGGACCTCCGATGTTCTCCGAAGCTCTACAATAATACAGGGAGATGAACTGGTCACCCTAGACTGATGATTCAGGGACTAGCCGATCGCCTTAGGGGGTCAGGAAGGAATTTTTTCCCCTTTGGAGCCCATCTGACCGAGGGGGTTTTCGCCTTCCTCTGAATCATCCTAAGGTTTAGGGTTCTGAGAAGTCCTCACCTCTGAGGAGTCAGAGAATAACAGTGATAGACCTCCCATGTTCTCCGAAGCTCTACAATAGTTTTATTTGTGTAAAGATTTTTCCTTGTAAAGAATTTAACATTTCAATAAAATAGTTTGTACCTTAATTGTCTTTTGTATGTGAAGGTTTTTTTCCTTTATCTATATTTTAATGCAATGAGGAATGAGGAATCTCTCCCCATATTTCACCATTATATCATGCTAAGGCCATGGGGTGGTGATAGGAAACACTATAAACACCAACAGTGTAGTCTCTGTAAATTAATCATATTATGGCCGCAGATTGCATACTTGTAGGTATAGGCCTACATGTACATAGGCATGGTGTCCGTTCTGGGGTCCTGTGCAATTAACCTTTTCCTTGGCGGCGGCGATGACTTTCCCTTTCCCTGCTCTCCACGGGCATTGGCAGCTTCCGTTTCCTCCTTCCTCTTTGGCAGCCAATCGGGAGTCTTCTCCTTTTCGGGCAATCGTAAAGGGAGTCTGATTGAGGATCAATGTTACAACAGCGAATAAATATTAATTTGCTTTTATATCACCTGGATGGACCTATGGCGCAATGCTCTGTGCTCCGCGTCCACCCTATTTTGAAGCCTATTAGAGCCTCTAATCAGGTGCTTTATAAACACACCCCCGCTGCTGTAATTCATGCACCCGGCATCCTGAAAGGGGCCGAAAAGCAAGAATGCGGGGTGGCAGTGGCCGTGGATAGATTCATGCTGTGCACAAATATATCCCTTATACATATAGAGGGTGGTGTGGAGAGAGGGACGGCACCCGGGCACCCCAAATGGACAGGCCGCCACTGGCCAGGATGACTAGAATTTGCGCACGAAGAAATGTAAAAATGATTGTGCTGAGATTCATACTTGCGCATAGCAATCTATACATATTTTATGGTTATAAGAATGCTTTTGTTTTAACTGTGCCCCTTAAGTCCTCCCACTTTTAATGCAATTTGGTCACACCCAGTGTCCACCACTACACGCACCACATTAATACAGCATACCTCCCAGCTTTTGAGATGGGAATGGGAGGGCATCTATTAGCAAACTTTGTTATGTCCCTTTGACACAGGATCTCTCAATGTGTTGCTAGCAATGCTGCCAGTGTCTGTTCAGCAAGTTACACACAGGCTGGATGCACTTCTTAACCAGGGAAGGGTTTATTACTCACTCAGAAAGCGATGTACATTCTTACATGGAGGATTCATATACAAAAGATCTCCCTCTAAGTATCATGCTGCTGCTTCCAGTCCCACACACACTGTGCATGACTATCTGGTAAGGCCCCTCCCCCAGCATGCATCAGGAGAAAGGTGTTAAGGGTCACAGTGATTCTGCATAAACATTACACCTCCTCTTTTTCTCGAAGAAAAATAAATAAAATCTATATATATATATATATATATATATATATATATATATATATATATATCTCAATCAAGAGAACAAATACACAACACATAAAATACTCAACACATAAAGAACAAGGAAAACAAGATCAGTTCAGCAAGTAGTATCTTCAACTCTGTCCTGTGGCTCCCGCAGCACTTCAGGAGCCATTTTTCTCCATTTCCTGTCCCGTAAGATTTCAGTGCTTTGCCAAAAAGGAGTCTGATGTCTTTGGCGGGCAGACTTACGAAGTGGCACAGCACTGGAAGGGATAGAGTCGGTCAAGGGTTCTGGAGATGTCAGTGGGTGTCAACAGACCTGTCTCTGCGACTCCAGGCACATGTCCAGACTCCTCACGAATATGGTCACCAATCTTTCCAGGGGTTGGTTGTGAACTTGTTGGATCATGCCACACACCATGCCATATGTCACCAGTAGAGCCCTAAGTAGACTCTGGTGGTTGGTTAGAAAGAGGGGTTGGGTTTGTCTCTAGTGGTCGGCAAAAATGCACTTCCTCAATTGCCAAAGGTGTTGTCAAACACAAACACCATTCTCTAGGCAAACAAGGTACATTCTTCTTCCAAGAGGTCCATCAATTATGCCAGGAAGCCAATGAGGCAAACCTCTGTAATTCCGAAACCATACAAGATCACCGGCACGGAATCCAGGATGGCCTGGTGGAGGAGGTGTTGGTGACTGTTTCTGTGGATGGACTAAATCCAGTTTGGTGCGGAGATGCCTGCCAAACATAAGAAAAGCAGGGGACAGCCCAGTAGTAGCATGTTTTATGTTTAGGTACATGGTCAAGAAGTCAAGCAGCTTCTCCTTTGAAATTCTGATCTGGTCCAGAGTGGACAGTAAGTACTTCTTAAACATTTGCACAAACTGTTCTGCCAGCCCATTAGAGGCTGGGTGATAAGGAGCTGTTTTGTAGTGTTAGATGCTCAAGCCATTGAGGAAGGATTGAAACTAATGCAATGTAAATTGAGTTCCATTGTCCGAGACTATGGCTGCTGACAAGCCATACTGAGCAAAGAGCTTTCTTAAGACTAGAATGGTAGCAGCTGAGGTAGTAGAAAGCATTTGAAATACCTTCGACCATTTTGAATGTGCATCTACCACGATCAAATATATTTTACCCTGGATTGGACCAGCAAAATCAAAATGGAGTCTTGACCATGGGTCTGTCGGCCACGGCCAAGGTAGCAGCTTTCCTTTCTTTTGGGGTCGCTGAGCTTGACAGCACCCAGGACATTGAGCCACATAATCTTCAATTGCTTTATCCATTTCTGGCCACCAAACATAGCTCCGGGCTCACTGCTTCACACGCACCAAGCCAGGATGGCCCTCATGCAGTATCCTTAGCATGGTTGGTTGCAAATACTGAGGTATAATCACTCTATTGCCCCACTGTAGGCAACCAGCATTAGTCACAAGCTCACATTTTCGGGTAAAGTACGGATGAACTTCACCTGGGACTTTCTCTGGCTATTCAGCCTGAACATACGAGAATATCTGAGACAGGAAGGGATTTGTGGCTGTATGTCTGGCAATTAGGGAGGTGGACATGCAGGACTGTGGCCTGTGTACTTCCACTATGCATATGTCTCTAGGTGGGTGGTCTCCAATTGGTAATCTGGAAAATGCATCTGTATTGCCATGGGCCTTGTGGGAGCGGTATCTGATAGAATAGGTATAACCTCCCAAGAATAAAGCGTACCCTTGTAAGCGAGATGCGGTTGCTGTATAAATTTCTTTCTCAGGATTCAGTATGGACAACAGAGGTTTGTGGTCAGTGATAAGTGTGAACTCCCGTCCATAGATGTACGTGTGAAATTTTTTTGTGGTCTATACAATGGCCAAAGCTTCCTTGTCTATCTGGGAGTTGTTTTGTTCTGCTGAGGTTAAAGACCTGAAGGCAAAAGAAATGGGGCGCTCCGTGCCATCTGGCATGACATGAGAAAGCACGGCACCCAGTCCATAAGGTGAGGTGTCACAAGCCAAGGTGACGTGTTTCTTTAAATTGTAGTGGACCAAAACCTGAGAGGACAGAATGAGCTCTTTAGAAAGCCCAAAAGATTCTTTAGTGATTGGTCGTCACGATCCTAGAAAGCAACATTTACCAATGGTGGGCGGAGCCTGTTGTTGGCATGGCCCCAGCTCCAGCCATCTGGCAGCGGATCATGGATGAAGTCCTGGCAGGCATACCTTTCACCCAATGTTTACTAGATGACATGCTCATTACTGGTCCCACTGATGAAGAACACAGAAAGAATGTTGAAGCAGTGCTAGAGAGACTCCAACGGTATGGTTTACGTGTCAATCTTTCAAAATGCAAATTTTTCAAGTGTCGACTGGAATTTTGTGCCTACACTGTAGATAGACATGGGTTACACACTACTGAAGAAAAGGTGAAAGCCCTTACCCATGCCCCTACTCCCCAGAATGTCACACAGCTCAGGTCCTACCTTGGCCTCCTAAATTACTACCACCATTTCTTGCCAAACCTAGCACACCAGCTCTACCCATTACATCGCTTACTGGATACAAGAGCTAAATGGATATGGACAGACAAATGTAAAGATTAAAATGTGATTAAAATGGTATTACTATATACCTGACAAAGACCAGCTAGGTATAATTACGGCAATTACCACATTTACAGAAACCCCCTCAGCACTGCAGCACTGAGGAGACAGCTTCGTTCTGAACACAAGAAGAAATTAGTCAAAGTTGATGTTCAAAGCTTATCTGGTTTAATTCTGGGCGGGTATATAACTTATATACGTTATTATCAGCCAATCATTGCATAGAACATGGGTGTGGTTAATACAGAGGTGTACATTACATATCATTACATATCATTAATTTTGCCATCTGCTTTCATGACTCATAGTCATGAGTCCTGTGGCCCAGACATATTGAGACACAATTTCTTTATTTAGACAGTACAGAATAAAACTGCTTATGCAAGCTATATTTTCTTATATGTATGCTTTATAGGAAACTGCTACAGTCTGTAAATACAGAGTTTAAACTAACAGATTAACCCAAGTTAATCTTATATGAACTTATAAAGATGGAGTCACTCGGTTCAGCCATATTACAACATGCTGTTATATTGGAATAATCCTTTATGGGTGTTAATGGTCAACAGATGGCGTGAATCTGGGTGTACTTGCAGTTGCAGGTAAGCTTGCTATAAGACTATTTTTGTAAACATTTGCCCCCCAAGCCAGTGAGCCAAATAGATCTTCATGTCAAGGCAACGGGTATTAATCTACAAGTAGTTGGTTATTCAGGGCAACCCTGAAATCCCCACACATTCTAATGTCTCCATTCTTTTTCTTGACCGGCACAATTGGCGATGCCCATTCACTTCTATCAACTTTAGTTATGATTTTTTCAGCCAATAGATGGTCCAGCTCTGCTTCCACTTTCTTCTGCAGGGTAAAGGGCACTGATCTTGCCTTACAAATACGAGGTGTAGCACCAGGCTTTAAGATAAGGTGGGCCATTTTTCCTTTTACAGAGCCCAAACAGTCCTCAAAAACCTCCTTAAAGCGTGATTTCAGGGATTCCAAACAATGGTCTACCTCAGAAAGCAATGTACATTGGGCAATGGCAAGAGGGGGCATGCCCAGGGCTTTAATCCTGTCCCTACCATACAGCGGAAGACCTCCTTTACTTACAACATAAAGGCGTAAAGGTTTACTGAACTTGCCTAATGTCACAATGGGTTTCACATAACCTAAGGGCTGTAGTAGTTCCTTGCTGTAGGTTTGTAGTGTGAGATTTGTAGGTTGGAGTGGTAGGGACAGACCCGATGCCTTTAAATCAGTCCATGAAATGACGGACGCAGCCACCCCTGTATCAATATCCATGGAGAGAGGACAGTCATGGAGTGTGACATCCACTATTATTGCAGTAGTGTTCCCAGCTACCCCAAACCGTCCAACATGCTGGACACAGGTCTCCTCATCAGAGCTGGAACTGTTCTTGTCAGTATTCACATGAAATGTCTGTTTACGTCTACCTTTTGTGGTAGTGTTCGGGGAGTGGCAAACACATCCTAATATGACCAGTCTTTCCACAAAGAAAACAAATGACATCCTTGAACTTGCAAGCAGGTGCACTGTGAGAAGTGTTACCACAATGATAGCAAGTTGGTATCCTAGAGACAGAAGATTTAGAGTGGCGAGATTTAGGTTGATTTGGCGATGGCCGTGGTGGTTGTCGGGTGATAGCAGTGTGGAATATTTCCTCTCCCTGGCTTGCAGGAGGTTCAGGTAGTGCCTTCAGTAGGGTGGCATCCCGTGTAGCCAACTCCATGACCGTAGCAAGGTCTGTGGCTTTTATCAGAATCAAGGGAGAAAGGGTGAGATTGCACTATGGAATAGTATTGAAGTAATGCTGGAATAATATTGGGTAAGAGCTGCCTCTACTTGATATGCCCCCCCCAGTCGGATAGGGCCTAATGAAGTGTGAAAAGAAAATTGGGTAGAATTGGCGCTATACCTTTAAATCAACTATATATTTCAACTCACAAAACCATATAATCATTAGTTCTGTGAAATTGCTACTTTGTGATGTGCTTAAAAAAATATTAAGATATTAATATACATGCCCTTTAGCAGGGGCCCCGTGCTGCTATAAATTTCAAGTGCACCTTGTTTACTTGTGAGAAAAAAAAAATATATGTGAAAATTCCTTAGTGTTACAAATCATTAATCAACATTTAAACATTGATTTCAATGGACAGGCGCGCTTTAGTAGCGGTGAATACACCACTCCTAAACCACTGAAAAAATGCTACTTGCAGGACTTTTTTTTCCATCTTGCAAGAGCACCGCTCCAGTGTGAAAGCACGTGGGCTCTCACACTAGAGAGACAGGAGAAGAGCTTTACAGTACTCAGCACCTCAGTGTGAAAGCAGCCTAAATATGGAGGAGTTACTGTAATTTAAATAAACCCAATGAGAAAATATCTATAGAATAAATCACTGGTGGCAGTGTGATAGTGGCCCCAAAGGGACGTGATTGGTCGTCACGATCCTAGAAAGCAACCATTACCAATGGTGGGCGGAGCCTGTTGTTGCAGAGTGTAAACCCTGGACATCCCACCCGCTGGGAGAAATACAGATTTTCTTTACAAACTGTTTGGTGTCAGAACAATGGGCACAGTGATTGGTGAGAAAGAGGCGGCTCCTCCTACAGGAAGTACACATCTCTCCTTCTAGGAGTAAACACGATTACCATCAGGGCCGTCTTTACCGCAGGGCAAATGGGGCAGCTGCCCAGGGCCCTTTCACTGTTTGGGGCCCAAAGCAGAGCTTTCCCTTAAGCCCATGCACTGGCCCTGCCCCTTGCTATGCTGCCTGCAAGCAAGTGTGTGTACGTGATCGGACTCGGAGGAGCGGAGGCCTCGGTAGGAGGAGACAGACCACGGAGTGGAGTGCGGTCAAGTGAAAATAGCAGTAGCAGCAGTGTGGAGGAATTGATCGGATTCAGAGCTGAGCTGACTAGGAGGACAAGGTAGGTCTTCTTTCTCCTCCCATAGCTCCCGCACCCCATGTGTAGAACTGGAACAGTAGAAAGTTTTAAAATTTAATGGGCACACTGGCAGTATTTGATGGGCACACTGGCAGCATTTAAAGGGCACACTGACAGCATATGATGGGCACACTGGCTGCGTTTGATAGCCCAGTGGCAGCGTTTGATGGGCACAGTGGCAGTGTTTAATGGGCACAGTGACAGCATTTAAGTGGCAGTATTTGGTATAGTGGCTGCAATTGATGGCACAGTGGTAACGCTTAATGGGCACAGTAGCAGCGTTTCACACAGTGACAGCATTTGATGGCACAGTGGCAGTGTTTGATGGCACAGTGGCAGCATTTGATGGGCACAGTGGTAGTGTTTGACGGTACAGTGGCAGCGTTTGACGGCACAGTGGCAGCATTTGATGTGCACAGCAGTTGCAATCGATGATTTTTTTTTCAAAAAATGTATGTGCCCCCCCCCAAAAAAAAATTTGAGCACCAGCCGCCACTGAGGCTCAGTGAGGCTGTGGCTGTATTTTTTATTACAGCACAGCATTACAGCACACAGATAGCATTAGTGTGTTTAACTGCTTGATGGGCTTATTTTGGGCCTGGCTGGTTCACATGTATGTGTTTCGGTGGCCCACATTTGCGCAGGCACAACAGCCTATTCGAATGGGCTGACATGTCTGTATTTCCTGCGCAAAAAAAATTTGCGTGCATCATGTAATAGGCTGTAATAGGCTATAATACGCACACCTTTGCCCATCAAGCAGTGAAATACAGCACTGTCTGTCCATTCTGCTTTTGCACCATGTGACTTACCTGCAGTTCTTGCGCCGGCAAACTTGCTGCGTTTTTAGATGTTTAGGCCACACTTTTAACAAAACAGTGCGTTTGTGTGCACTAGAACTGCAGGAAAGTCTCATGGTGCAAAAGCTGAATGGATTTCAATGCCACTGCAATTTTAAAAATCCTGCATGCAAAACAAGCATGAAAACAAAGGCATGGCTGCCCATTCAAATGTGGGCCACCAAAACACCTACATATGAATTTGTGATGTGACAATGTCTGCAGTGTAATTGGGGTGCTGTGATGTATAAAGGGGAACTATAATGTGACAATGTCTGCAATGTAATGTGGCGCTGTGATGTGAAGAGGCTGCAATGTAATGGAGTGCTGTGACATGAGAGGGAACTGAGGACACTGTGGGACTGCTGTGAAGGGGGTCTGCAAAGTTTTTATTTTTTAGATAATTCTATGTGTGGGTCTGTTTTTTGAGATGTTGGGGTGAAGAGCAAAACTGCATTGGAGGGGGGGCAAAAAAAAGTTTGCCCAGGCCCCAAACCATATTAAAGACGGCCCTGGTTACCATAGTAACAGACAATCAGAACACTCCTGAAACAGCACCGGCCATTTTCTTGTAGACATATGTGTTTGGTATCAGTGTGATAGTGGCCCCTAAGGGACTTGATTGGTTGTCACGGTCCTAGAAAGCAACCATTAACAATAACAGTGTTGGTGGGACATCCCACCTGGTGGGAGAAATCCGGATTTTCTTTACAAACTGTCCGGTGTCAGTACAATGGGCACAGTGAAAGGAGAGAAAGTGGCGGGCCCTGCTACAGGAAGTACCCATCTCTCCTTCAAGGAGTAAACAAGGTTACCATAGCAACAGACATTTAGCATGTTCCTGAAACAGAACCGCCCATTTTCTTGAAGCCATATGTGTTTATCTTGAGGCAGCCATTTTCTTGTAGACATATGTGTTTATCGTGAGGCAGCCATTTTCTTGTAGCCATATGTGTTTATCTTGAGGTGGCAATTTTCTTGTAGCTGCTCTGTGTTTTTGTTTTTCTCTTCCATGAATTGTCCCCTGGTAATCCACAGTGTGACAGCTGTACATACATCATTAATACATACACCCCCCCCCCCCCCCACTCGTTCCTTCCTGTGCTCTCAGGCACCAGACACATGGGGGAGTGGGGGGGATAATAAAATGTGTCCAACACAAGTTCTATCCAATCTGGTGCAACTGCCCATAGCAACCAATCAGCTTCTATCTCTCTTTGATTGACACAGCTAAGAAAATGAAAATATAAAAACTGATTGGCTGAGACATATTTTGTCTCAGACACTTTTCATTTGCCCCCTCTCCCCCATTGTATATACTGGGAAGTCTCTCTTCTATTGTCTCCATCATCACACATGTCATATGTCTGTGACACAATGTGAGTATAGCCTGAGATTCACAGAAATTCAAGTTGAATAAATGTACCCTCATAAAAAATTCATAATATAGAGAAATTGGCTGGTATGTAGGTGCCAGAGCAGTTGCTCATACTGACCCTTACGAAATTACACCCAACAAGATTGTTAGTTGGACTATCCCGGTACTTGATAATCAAAGAAAAGAAATGATAATTAAAAATATATACAGTTTAATAAGGACAAAAGACAGTTACACCGACAACAGTACATTAAAACAATACATAGTGTACACCACAGTTGATGAACTACTGGCGGGTTCCCCCCGAAGAGTTTCAAATGAAAAGGAGTGTACACAATTCCCTCAACTAGTTTCACTGAAAGACCGCTTCATCAGGAGGATGATCTATAAGACAGATAATACATTTGAATAAAACATATTGACTGAGATTGTTATTGTCTGTAGATCAATATTCTCCTCCTTGGTGATAGGAATAAAGTTAAAAATAAAAAAGTGTGAAGAAAAACATTGTATGAAATAAAATAAATGTAATAAATTGTTTAATGAGTAACTCCACTTTTGTTAAGAAAAAAACATTCCCCTCTATCTATGAACATTGGTGGGATTTTAACAAACTTTGTTGCGGATTCCTATCTTTTGATATTCTGAAGAAATCCCTGTGTGTTCCTCCGTACCTCTTGTGCATCATAATTATCAATCAGTTGCTGCAGGTGTAAAGCTCTAATGAGGAAAGTGGCAGGGTCTGCATCCTTTTCAGACATGATTTCTTATTGGGAGTATCTCACCAGAAATTACATTTTTGTTGCAGGGGATGCCTGAAATCTGACTTGTATCTTAGACAGACTTCTGGGAAAATCAGTCAACCAATCACACAAGCAGGAAATTATGTTTGGGGGGGGGGGGGGGGGAGGGGGTGTTCTGTGTACATTCTGTGTACAGAACACCTCCAGGTAGCCATAATGCATTTTCAGAAAATTACAGAGCTGCAGATTGAAAAGGAAAGGTCATTTTTAATAACATTCAATTACAATATGACTTGTGTCGCAATTGTATACGCTATATTATTTTTTCTTTATTTGCTATTTTTTTTTTCCCCATGAAAGTGGAGTTACCCTTTAAAGCACTTCCCTGAACACACCCACAAATAAAAAGTGCAGTATAGGGTGATCATGTGTAATTCATCTGCACCCTACATGTGAGCTATCACCCCCACCATCATGGTAATATCCAAACTTCTGGGGCCATAATTAACTGATATGTGCATATAATTTCGTTCTAAATATTTTTTCGACAAAATTCGATGAAATTCGTTAATTTGGAAATATTCAAATTAATGTAAATCCATTTATCAAACTTTTCCAAAATGTTAAATTATTATTATTATTTATTATTGTTAATTTGCTATGTTCCATTCGTTTAGATGCAGTATTCATTATTTTGGATAATTCGTAACTTTGGATAAATTCAAATTTATTATGTTCACTAAGACCCCTTTCACATTGTGCCGCCTCAGGCGTCATCGGCAAAGCGACGATATTTTTAGCGCCATTTTACCGTTGTTTTAGTGGCGCTATTGGGCCGCTAGCTGGGTGGTTTTAAAAGGGGTTAAATCTGCCCGCAAAATGCTGCCACAGTGCCGTTTTGCTGGCGATATGACAGCGCTGCCCCATTGATTTCAATGGGAAGGAGCGGTGGAGGAGCAGTGAGTTCACCGCACCTTCACCGCTCCAAAGAAGCTGCTGGCAGGACTTTTTCTGACGCCCTGTCAGCACAACCCTCCAGTGTGAAACCCCTCGCGCTTTCACACTGGAGTGAATGGAGCAGCTGTTTTAGGGCAGTTTGCAGGCGCTATTTTTAAAGCGATAGCGCCTGCAAAATGCCCTCAGTGTGAAAGGGGTCTAACAGCCAAATTTAAAAGGAAATTCCAATACCTATAATTTAATAGTTAGTTATTATTAGTTAGTTAGTTAGTTAGCTAGTTATTATTTTAGATTTTTTAATTTTCTAATTCTCAGATTATTAGTTAGTTAGTTAGGTAGTTATTATTTCGGAGTTTCGAATTTTCAAATTTTCAAATTTTGGTATCTTTGAATTTTCAGATTTTCGTTCTTTCAAATTTTCATTCTTATTTTTGGATTTTTCAAATGTTCGGATTTTCAAGTTTTCGGATATTCAAATTCAGGATTTTTACAAATTATCAAAATAACAAATACTGCATCTAAACAAATAAAAAAGTAACAAATTCAAATTTTTCCTAAGTTTTTTATTTGAAATAACAAATTTTGTTTATAACCAATGACCCGAAAAAAGAAAAAAGAAATGAAAACGAACACATTTTTAGGCAGTGCGCATGTCTAATAATTCACAGCTAACTCTAAGCCCTTGTACACACGGTCGGACATTCCGACAACAAAATCCGTCAGATTTTGTCTGACAGCTTTTGTCCGAAACTGGTGTTGCATACACACGGTAGGACAAAGTTGTCAGAAAATCCGATCTTTCGTAACGTGATGATGTTATTTCGTTATGACGGGACTACGTTCAGGCTAGTAGCCAATAGCTTTGGTCTAGGAATTTGACCTGAGCATGCGTGGCACTTTGTCTGATCCGAATTCTTTACATTTCGGATCATGTTGTCGGAAAATTTTATAGCCCAGCTCTAAAACTTTGTTGGTCAGATATTCCGACGGAAACAGTCCAATGTAGCCCACACACAGTCGGATTATCCGACAAGATGGTCCGATCTGACATTTTCTGTTGGAATGTCCGACTGTGTGTACAAAGGCTAAGGCCGCGTACACACGGGCGGACTGTCTGCCCAACTTAGTCCGCTGAACAGTGTTTCAGCGGACAATCCGCTCGTGTGTGGGCTTCAGCGGACTTTTTCAGCGGACAGTCTGACGAACAAAGTCTTACGGAATTTCCGTAAGACAGTCCGTTCAAACTTGGTTTTGTCCGTCCAAACTTGGTTTCAGAGGACAGTCCGCTCGTGTGTAGGCAAGATGGACGGACTAAGTATGGCGCATGCTCAGAAAGGGTTTGAACGGCCGAAGGTTGCATTGCAGTGTATAGGACGTCGTTTTTCTAGTCCCGTCGTACGTGCTGTACACATCATCACGCACGCTTTCAGCGGACTGTCTGCTCATCGTGTGTGGTCAAGTCCGTTCATGCTAATTTTGAACAGACTGTCTGTCGGATTGTCTGCCAAACTTAGTTGGGCAGACAATCCGTCCGTGTGTACGCGGCCTAAGGCTCCATTCACATCTGCGTGTCTCCGGGGAGTGAAAAATGTGCATTGCACTTGCAGCGCCATTAATTGTTAAAGGTACAAAAAAAACCTGCCAAGAAAGGACACATTTTGTTATGCAACAAAAATCACAAGAAATGCTGCAAATCACACAAGTCAGGACGTGGAAAAATGGTCCAGGAGATACTTTGCCACGTTTGTCTAGCAGAAAACAAAAATTTTTTTACAATATTGTCTTTGTTTGCATTAAAATTCATTTTGGCATATTTGCTTTTCTAAAAACACACATTTCATAAATACATTTCCAAATATCGTGTGACATAAAAATTTACAACTGCGGCCATTTTATTCTCCAGTAACTCTGCTTTCAGAAAATATATACTTTTTGGGGGGGTTTCATTTCTACAGATTTTTAACATGAGTGCAAAAAAAGCATTTAAAAAAAATGGCCTCCCCTGAGCCAGGTATGAACCCTGTGGAGTATACATCCCTCAGGGACTCTGGCTGCAACCATGCAGCCAAATTTCTTATCGGGGAGCGGTGGCCGTCGATCTCAGAACTCACGGACCTGTTGGGAAGGTACCAACTCCCCTTCTGGAAAGCAATACAATTGCACGATTTTCTTCACTCCCTTCCGTGACCCCAGGATTTTTCGAGGCAATTGTCCCCATTTGAAACATTGTGCTCGGGTACTGACCCACTGGCTCACGTTCTCTCTCAAACATATGCATTGTTAACCACTTTCAGACCGGACCATTTTGCTGGTCAATGACCAGAGGTCTTTTTACAATTTGGCACTGCGCTGCTTTAACTGGTAATTGCGCGGTCATGCAATGTTGTACCCAAACAAAATTTGTGTCCTTTTTTTCCCACAAATAGAGCTTTCTTTTAAAGGTATTTGACTGACTCTGCGATTTTTATTTTTTGCGATATAAACGTAAAAAGACCGCAAATTTTGAAAAAAAAAGATATTTTCTACTTTTTGTTATTAGAAAAATCCAATAAACTCAATTTTAGTCATACATTTAGGCCAAAATGTATTCAGCCACATGTCTTTGGTAAAAAAAAAGTCAATAACTGTATATTTATTGGTTTGCGCAAAAGTTGTCACATCTACAAACTAAGGTACGTTTTCTGGAATTTACGCAGCTTTTAGTTTATGACTGCCTATCTCATTTCTTGAGGTGCTAAAATGGCAGGGCAGTACAAAACCCCCCCAAATGACCCCATTTTGGAAAGTAGATACCCTAAGGAAATTGATAAGAGGCATGTTGAGCCCATTGAATATTTAATTTTTTTGCCTCAAGCGATTGAATAATGACATAAAAAAAAATATTTTTTTTTTCTACACAAAGTTGTCACTAAATGATATATTGCTCACACATGCCATGGTTATATGTGGAATTGTACCCCAAAATACATTCTGCTGCTTCTCCTGAGTACGGGGATACCACATGTGGTCGACTTTTTGGAAGCCTAGCCGCGTACGGGGCCCCGAAAGCCAAGCTCCGCCTTCAGGATTTCTAAGCGCATACATTTGTAATTTCACTCCTCACTACCTATCACAGTTTTGAAGGCCATAAAATGCCAATATGGCACAAAACCCCCACAAATGACCCCATTTTAGAAAGTAGACACCCCAAGCTATTTGCTGAGAGGCATGTTGAGTCCATGAAATATTTTATATTTGGCACAAGTTGCGGGAAAATTACAAACTTTTATTTTATTTTATTTTTTTTTCACAAAGTTGTCACTAAATGATATATTGCTCACACATGCTATGGGCATATGTGAAATGACACCCCAAAATAAGTTCTGCTGCTTCTCTTGAGTACGGGGATACCACATATGTGGGACTTTTTGGGAGCCTAGCCGCGTACGGGGCCCCGAAAACCAAGCACCGCCTTCAGGCTTTCTAAGGGCGTACATTTTTGACTTCACTCCTCACTACCTATTACAGTTTTGAAGGCCATAAAATGCCAAGATGGCACAAAACCCCCACAAATGACCCCATTTTAGAAAGTAGACACCCCAAGCTATTTGCTGAGAGGCATGTTGAGTCCATGGAATATTTTATATTTTGCCACAAGTTGCGGGAAAATTACAAACTTTTTTTTTATTTATTTTTTCACAAAGTTGTCACTAAATGATATATTGCTCACGCATGCCATGGGCATATGTGAAATGACCCCCCAAAATAAATTCTGCTGCTTCTCCTGAGTACGGGGATATCACATATGTGGGACTTTTTGGGAGCCTAGCCGCGTACGGGGCCCCGAAAACCAAGCACCGCCTTCAGGCTTTCTAAGGGCGTACATTTTTGACTTCACTCCTCACTACCTATTACAGTTTTGAAGGCCATAAAATGCCAAGATGGCACAAAACCCCCACAAATGACCCCATTTTAGAAAGTAGACACCCCAAGCTATTTGCTGAGAGGCATGTTGAGTCCATGGAATATTTTATATTTTGCCACAAGTTGCGGGAAAATTACAAACTTTTTTTTTTATTTTTTTTTTCACAAAGTTGTCACTAAATTATATATTGCTCACGCATGCCATGGGCATATGTGAAATGACCCCCCAAAATAAATTCTGCTGCTACTCCTGAGTACGGGGATACCACATATGTGGGACTTTTTGGGAGCCTAGCCACGTACGGGGCCCCGAAAACCAAGCACTGCCTTCAGGCTTTCTAAGGGCATTACAGTTTTGAAGGCCATAAAATGGCAAGATGGCACAAACCCCCCCAAATGACCCCATTTTGGAAAGTAGACACCCCTAAATTTAGGGGTACACTAGTGAGACTAGGTAATAAATGGTGGGTGCCCTTAAACTATAAAAAAATAACTAACCAACCAGCGTCACCTGTAACAGTTATATGGTGATCACTGGTGAAAGGGTTAACTAGGGGGCAATCAGGGGACTTTATGCGGTAGTATATGGGGGTCCCTGGCGCTATAAAAAGCTGCGGCGAACCTAAATACCTACCTGCCTAACTAGCGTCACCTGTGACACTAATACAGCGATCAGAAAAACTATCGCTTATTAGGCTGGGTTCACACTGGAGCGATGGGGGAACGCCACGAATCCGCGGCGGGTTCCCGCATCGCATGCCTCCCGGCGGCAGTTTACACTGCCCTATGCGAACTGCTGGGAGTGTCAGTGAAATGTTAATGACACCCCCAGATCAGTTCGCATATCGCAGTGCGATCTGCAAACTCGGATCGCATGGTGTGAACACCCATGCGATCCGATTCTGCTGCGGACCAAAAAAAGGGTCCCGTGCGAGTTTGCGGCTGGTGCTGCGCGAATTCAGCCATACTATCTGTATGGCTGAACTCGAATCGCACAGAGATCGGATGTGATTTGCACTGCAGTGCGGTGCGAAATCACATCCGTT